>NW_010543777.1:56395-67407 GCF_000687285.1 Phaethon lepturus
ATGAAAACAGAAGAGACATCTCGAAGAGTCAACTAGTAGCGTCTCATTGCCTGCCACTAAGGAAGGCAAAACACAGATGCAGGGGTATAGCTTAGAGTCCTTCAGACTCAGTGCAGGAAACCCAAAGAGACAGAGAGAAATGTTTTCTCTACTACCTGCAGCTGAGCAGGTAGTTGCCCTCAATTCTAGCAGAGGCCCATCAGCTCATGTTGGCATGGCAGTATACAATACAAATGTCAGCCTTGATTTAGAGAATCCATCACATCTTTAGGATGTGATGTAAACAGTTTCATAGGTTTGCTGTTCCTGCTTATAAAACATGCGGCTCCTTTCCACACCAGGACCACATAACACCCCCATCACTGACAATTTATCACGTATAGGCATTGACTCCTTGGGGGAAAGGCTAAGAAAGCAGTACCTCCCTCCTTAGCTACTATTACCTAACAGAGGTATTTACCCAGCACAGAGCATATTCTTTGGGTTATATGGCAAAGGCACAGCCACAGAGCAGCATATTGCCCCGCTCCGCAACACAGCTGGATCCAACCTTGAACTGTAACTCCTTATTAGAACCCACTGCCTCACTGCCCTCAGTTCCAAGTGTATAAAACACACATCCATTTTTCATCCTGGATGAAATTCCCCAGTAACTTGTGCTGTGTTGTCCAGCAAGTACCAAGCTCTACAAAAGAATTTATTCCCAGGCCTGTGCTTGGTATACGATGCCAAATGGAGAATTAGTCTCTCGGCATCAATCCCTTCATTCCAAATCACGAGCTGAAAATAGCAGACCATGAGAATAAAATCAGAATAAAGATAATAGTCATAGAAGTTCCACTAAGGTTTATGGGACTATTCAGTAGAACGGCTAAGGTGAAGGAGAAACAGAGTCCAAATTACCACAGGGAGAAAACAAGCCAAACAATAATAATGCACAAATATTAAACATTAAACACCCTCAAGTACTTCTGTCCTAGAAGTCTGTTTAGTAACAGTTAGTGGCATAACAAATATATGATATTACATTACCCACTCAGCACACTTTAACTTGAGAAACAATGCAGCCATGAACTTTTCTCTGCATAACATAGAATATGAATGGGGTACTGTTGTTTAATCATTCTCCTAGATGTTTATAGGATGGAAATAAGATCTTAATACAACTAAAGAGGCCACAGGAGGGAAACTTTAAAGGCTGTACTACCATGTGTGTCAATACCAAGGGCTCAGCAACATCTGGTTTAATTCATTTTTTGAGCTGTTTACTAACTGGAGACTAGGTGTTATTTCCTCTTTGAGATGGGAAATGCCTTTAATTGATGCTGGTGCATCTCCCTCATGCCAAATGGACACTCATGAGACACTATGAAAACCAGCTAAGCAGCTGTGATAGAAACAGGGGCTAGAATTTGCCTACAGTATCTCTTTAGATTGCAGGTCCGTGGAACAAAGACTATCTCTTACTGTGCATGTCAGTATAGCATTTGGTCCTACAGAGCTTGAATTCAGGCAAGGCTTCCCAACGTTTCCAGAAAACAAATTTATAAGATCTATACCCTCCTTTGAACAAAGGAAATGTATCATTTCAGCATCATATTTTTCAAAATATCTTCCGGGCCAAGGTACTCTACCCACCAATCATTTCTAAAAAGGCAATTTTTAAAAACAATCACCTGTTAGCTATACTGTTTTGGGGAGACCTTTTGATCAGTTGAACTCAGTTTGTCATCCAAAAATTAGTTAAACATTAGCAAAGCTGCTCATGAATAATTTTTCAGAGGAAACTGGGGGTTTTTTCCACATTCATGTTTGTGATCACAAGAAGAGAAAGCAGAAACAATTCGAGACCGTTAGAGAAAAATCATGCTTTCCTCAGATCATCTGTATCGGCAAATGAGTTTAAAGCGCAGCTGCAGGTAGGCTGTGTAGATAGGCTCTTTGTGCATTCGCACAAAACATAAAACCACATTAATAGCCATACGAGCATGCCAAAAGAGGTTATTTGAAAATCATTATGCATTCATTTCTAAGAGTAACACCTTGTGGCCCCCACTGTGAATGTGGCTGTACTGCAGCCATTTCCTTTTATGTCAGAAATGGTTTTTGGAAGTTTGGCATAAGAATCACACTAATATTTTTGTTAAGAAAAATTTCAGATTCCGCAGCAGGTCCTTAAAAACAGCAGTGTAAAGCAAGTCTTCAGATTTTTATCATTTGCAACCCAATTTCAACTTTGCCTTACCATCACAATAAAATTCCTTCAAAGCTAATTTCAGTCTGGTCCCAAGAGAGCATTTGTCCATATCATGAAAACCAGTATTTAATTTAACGCGATTACATACACATGCTAGTGCAGTTGGATGCCCGACTGGAATAGCAGAGTTAAGACAGGTCAGGATGAAGTTGCACTGGCGGGGCTTGGCAGGGAACCTGCTTTTAGTGCTTTTGGCTCTAGTTTAGAACATCAGTTTCTCGTTGGCGAGTTCTGAAAACAAAATCCTTTCCAAAGAAAAAAGAAAAGAAATAAAAGAAATCCCTTCACAAATTCTACTTTGGGCAATTGTGTATCGGCGTCATAACTTAAGATCAACAAACGATATAAAGGAGATGAATCAAAGTTAAACACATCTGTGGACATTACATTCTTTGATTCTATTTCTTACACCTACTTTTCAAAACAGACTTCTGATGCCTCAGATTCAGCTGGCAGAAGCATTTTATTCAAGTTCTCCCAGCCAGTGCTCCTCCACAGGTATTAAGTCCTCCTGGGGAATGCAGGCACAGAGGTAATAAACATATTCGTTTCATTACAACATCTTAAAAAATGTAAAAATTCTAAAAAACCAACTGTAAGCTGACCTCGAGCCAAAGTACACATTAATTATACAGCTTAAGTCAGGCGGATGCTCAAGGAAAAGAGATATAATGTTACACCCAGCTGGATACTTTGTAGTTAGCACAAATGTAATATAAAGCGTACCCGAGTTTGTCAAGTGTCTGTCTGGATTTTCAGTTTTCATTAGTACTATAATTAAAACCACATTTTCAGCTATATTACCTATAACAAGAAAGGAATGAGAAATGAGGTTGTCAAGGTCAGTCTCTTTCTGCTCTTTAAACTGAGTATCTGCAGGCCACAAGTTGTTGAATTTGGTGTAAACCAGAGTAATAGGATGGAATGTCACGTTACAACCAAACCTTTGTGGCTGAAAAGACAAACTTATGAGGTCACTTCCTTTTAATCACCAACGGAGCATATTTATCAACAGTCATATAAGTCAGGAAGACAGGCAGGCAGATGACAGACAGACTGACAGATATATGGAAATACAAACACCCTAAACACAGATACCACAGAGCTGATGCACAGAAACATTCCTTTTCAGAAAGCTGCACTTGATCTCATGCTGTCATAGTCCTTCCATTTATAAACAACACCACTGTAAATGCTTTTTATGCCCTTTCCATGGCTAGTCACAAGACGACACATCAAAGATTAGGAAAACATGAACAATGGATAACTTGGACAAGAACAAGCTGAGAAGGTTTAGACCCAGATTCATATTTTTAACACTTTCAGAGAGTTCACAATTTTGCTTAAGACCTATAAGGCAAAGTGACCAGGTAGTAGACTTCCTAGCAGAGGGACATATTGTTCCAATCATTATAGTGGATGTCTTTGAGATTGGTGGTGAAAAGCAGCATAGCTTCACTGAACTCAGCAGAGGTCAACATCTTACTAAGGATCTGACCCATAAATTTCAGTATTACAAATGCAATTTTTTCATATTCAAGTGCAAATAAGTACTTGAGGCAACCAAGGCACCAGTGAATGCAAATGGGATTCCCTAGACGAGTATGTGGTCTAGAAAGCAAACATGGTTGGTTTTAGCTTTCAGGAGAACCCAGGGAAAAAAGAAAAAGAAAGAGAAAAAAGCAGCTGATCAGTCATGTTAAATATAAATGACAGTTTATTTGTGATACTGAAAAGGGATTCTAGCTTCATTTTAAAAAAAATGCTATGAAGGAGATGAGTGAACTATTACAACACTGAAAGACTTAAAAATGATATCCCGAGAGATAACGTTCTGAGAATAAAGTGAAAGAGCTCATATAAAATACAAAAGGTGTGTTGTAAAGAAGGATCAGAAGGGCAGACTTTGAGCTTCATCTAGTCATAAATCAAAAGCTTGTTCTCCATCATTCTTGTCTATGAGGTGAGCTTTGATTCCGAAGCGACAATTCCCAAAGGATGGAGGTATTTCTATTGGCAAGTATGTGTCTGTCTTCCCCCAGGCTGGCTCTGCCAGCCCTGCTGTCACCATGGACTGTCATTATCTCAATCTCTTTACTGCCCAGGATTGTTCTGTCCTGGAGCCATAGGGAACTGTCACGGGGCTGTGAGAGGAAAGTCCAGTTGGGCATTTGCAACAGATTAATTGACAAAGAAGTTTATCAAGACAGGCCATCTACAATAGTTCAGTCATTCTCATTCACAGTGGCCAAATGCTTTAGCACACTAGTCTCCAAGAGACATGTTAGGAATACAAAATGTTTTACAAAATAAAAAATAAATATGTTAAAAAAAACACAGTTTAAAAACTCTACCACCCAAAAAAATATTCAGAAGAACAACGCTCTACCCAGTCATGTGCTTCATATATTTTTTGTGTCCGAGTAACTTAAGCATTAATCTTTTAGCTTTTACGCATGTAGACTGTCCATACTCATAACAATAGTCTGTGTCAGCAGAACTACCCACCTGAATACTAGAGCCTGGCTTAGGGCCTCAATTTGCAGTCAGTCATCTCCATGTATACAGATAAACGGCAGACGCTTTCCACACAGAAACGTTTACAAAATACGTTTAGAATGTTGTTCCCCTGATTTTCATGTAATATACTAAATCAAATAATAATTAACATTTTTCTACATTTCATGAATCAAAGTTTTTCAATATTTTTTTATCCTAAGTCAAAAAAACGTGAAGTTCAGAATACTTCTTGGGTATTACTCAATCACAGCAGACTTTTACAGTGTTCTTGCACAAAGGATTCTATTATTTGCTCCATTGGTATTATAATGGTTTTACTTCAATAATTCTCACTTTATAGAGAGAAATGTTGCTCTGTTGTGTAAAGCCTGGTGGCTACCTCAAGTATCTTTAACAAAGATAGTATTTACAGAGAATAATACAGACATCGGATCCTATATGTTTCTAGAGATAAAAACCTTAATCTTTTCGGCAACAATTTGTAAAGGCAAGGCACTGAGAGGTGTAAAGTCTAAATTTTTAAGACAAGGTCGCCCTCTACTGCTTAGGAGAGAGTAAAACTAGGGAGGATTACCCTTACCTGTATCAAGTTTTCACATAACCAATATGAGAAGCTCCTGGCCCAGTGCTGCTTTGCAAACCTTGGTGGCTTCGCAGCCTGGGAGCTGCTCCCTCCCTCACAAGCATACAGCTGACTGAACTCAGTGACTGCAGAGCAACAACTCCATGGCAAGATGCTGCCAAGAACAGGAGGAAGATTATTTACACACCCTCTCCTCTCTCTGAAATTGGTAGACAACTCCCTTGAGTGCAGGGAAGTTGATGTAGGCTCATTTGCATGGTATGCTTGCCCTTTGCGGCACATAGGCTTTGTTTTTCCCCAAGCTCGTATTCAGTGCCTTCCAGACTCATATGAAAAGATAGATTGCTCAATAGCATAACATCCTTAAATAAGTATTACCATACATAGCAAAGTGTCTTTACCTTAAGTGTTCTAAACTTAGAAACAATAAGTCCATAAAACCAAAGTCATATGGTGGAATGAGAAGGCACATTAAGCCAACAATGAGACTAGGTCAAAATCATTCTTGTAACCAACAGAATTGCACCCAAAGAGTGCAATTTCTTGACTCCTTCCAAAACCTATTACCAGAACTTTGAGGCCTGATTTCCCTCTATAAAAGCAGTGTTTATTCTTTGCCATTATAGCTTACTTACCCAAGAGCCTATTACTTCTATTTTTATTATAGCTTTGACCAATTAAATATAGCAGTCAGGCCCACATAAGGCTCTTGGATCCTCGTTAGTACTCTTCTAAAAGCAGGCTTAGTCTTTGTCACCTGCCATCCCAGTGATCTCAATTCCATTTCAAGAGAGAAAGCAGCAGCATACCAGAGTAGTTTGGTGAACTCATTATCAGATGCCTTTGAAATTCTTGAGTGAACATCTTCTGCTTCTAGACATTTTTTCTTCATTTTTATTGTGGTGTTGTGGTTTGGGGTTTTTTTTGTTTTGAGGTTTTTTTTGGTTTTTTTGTGGGGGTTTTGGTTTTTTGGTTTTGTTTTTGTTTTTAAACTCTTCTACTGACACTATAATTTGAGGCAGTTCCTCAAAGACATCTTGAATAAGGAGAGACTCTAGTCTAGTCTTGGAAGAACCCTAAGCTACTCTGGAAAGAACATTGATTCAAGTAATTCATTTAGTCTTCAACATCAACCTTATCTTCTTTAAGAATGCCTCTTACACCACTGTCAATAGGCCATAAAAATTCCCTGGCAAGTTCTGCTTCTAATATGACTGGGAAAAGCATATTAGTAGTTTTACATCTCCAGGGAGGTTGCTGCTCAAAATATTTTTAGCTGTGTTACTTTCACCTTACATTGAACTTTGGGGTTTTATTCCCTTAATGTAAATATGACAGCATCTTTGATAGATGTCTATGTACTGCTTAAGTAATATGTCTTTTTTCCTTTGTTGTTTTGGTTCTTCACATGTTTCCTTACTATCACAGGCTCCATGAAGCCTGTACCATGAGGCATGGAAGATGACACTTCCAGCTAAACTTTGCTGAGTTTTTCTACAGTGTTTTCTTTCTAGCTGCTGATTAAACCTAAGCCTACTTAAACGTGAGTTGCACTGAAACCCAAACTTCATGCTGAGGGGAAGGACTAAATACATTCTGAGTCAATCACAAATCAACGTGTGCAGGATTTAATTTTTTAAAAAAAAAAAAAAAAAACAAACACAAAAAACCAAAGACGACTACAAAACCTGTCTCCCCAGAAGTTTGCTGTTGAGCTAAGATCAATGCTTTCATAAAGCACTGGACACAGTTGGAGATGGAACTTCAGGAAGGCTGGATGAAGTGCTCGGGTGATGCATTTTGCTTACAGATATTATGATCACCACATTTTGAGCCAGGATGATTTTCTCTGAAGTGAAATGAGTAGACACCCAGCAAAATAAATGACATACCTGCTGGCAGTGTGTAGGTATAATTCATCCAGTCATTTTCCTTCCATTGCACAAGCTTCTGGAATGTATGGCACTTTGATCTCTCTGCCATCACCACCCAACTTCAGCTCCTGGTCACTGCCATCCTTTTGTCTATTTACAGTCTTCAACAATACTATGGACATGGCTCAGCAAAATTCATTAACTTGTGCTATACAGGAGATTTAATGAGATAATTTGATAACCCTATTACTTTTATATTTGGGAATCTAGGAGCAAGATTTAGAAACCAAAAAGAACTTCCTACTTCTGACATATCTTTGTAGGCCAGCTAGGCAACCTAGGTTCTTTTTAATCAAACTCCAAGTTTTAATTAACTGAAGAAATTTCCCAAACCATTTGGGGAACACTTCTGACTATTTTCTTCACTAACTACTTAAGATGAGTGAATGGAAAAAACAGATGCATTTCAAAATCTTAAAAATATAATTCCATTCTACTTTGTTTTTCCAAAAATTGCATTTCTATTTTTGGATCCACTTCAGTAACTTCTGTCCACCAACGTTCTCAGGGCTAACTCTTATTTGCAAAATACAGTTTCAGGGAACAGGCTAAGACAAATGACTACAGAACTAAGAAAAGAAAGAATACTCTGATTTTGCATCCAATGCTTTAACCCCTGCTTCCTATAGTCACTGCACATATCCACAGACACAAACAGCAAGAGAGCGCAATATATTTTAGTCACTGAAGACACATATACTAATCCCTGGCACTGACTCCATCCGCATCCCCCCTTCATTCCTCTGCCCTCCCAGAGCAAGTCTGTTGAAATCAGATTTTACACTTTGCAGGAAGTAACTGTTGTTAGTATCACACTCTTCCACTCCACGTGGCATTTTGATAGCTTGGAATTCTTCCTTGGTCTGAAAAATCTGGACTATGAATGTTTAAATATCTCATAAGCCACCCCAGCTGATGAGATTGTAGCTAATTTTCACTACAACTCTCTGAAAAAACAGGAAAAATTGAGAAAGAAAACAGGTAAATTTACTTCAGTCCTGTGCTCTGATAATATTTCCATTGACTAGCATACAAAAAAAAAATTCACTATGCCAGAACCTTCAAAAACTTTCCTGGACTATCAAGATTTAAACATATGTCCATTTATTAAATATTTGGTTTGGTTCCTTTACCTTCATTACGGTTCATGAAATTATTTCACAGACACTCACTGAAAACTTCACCTCCTGCTGTTTTCACAACGACTGAAGTAGTAAGTCAGCTGTCTGTTTGGGACTTTATATCATCTCTACTGCAAAAACCTGTGCTGTCATAGACCAAATATTTAATATCATTGAAAAGACAGTGTCTGGAAGGGCAAGCCAGAAACACACAAAAGCCCTAGCCTCACCGTAGCCTTCTTAGGAGCAACTTGGTAAGTACAATGAAAAAGAATAAGTTCATCTAGATACAATATTTTCCATTTCATCTTTGTTACCATAAAGAAAGCATACATTTTAAAAGTCCAATTTTATATTAGCTGGATCAATGTTAAATAGGAATGAATCATCTATGAGCTGATAAAAGAAACCAGGAATAATATTTCCTAGGGAGAATGTGATCTCCAGTTAGCGTAAACCAGGATAGCCACCAAACGTGGCAACTTTCTCAGTTGAAGACTTGGTCTTCAAAGCTCTTTTTGCTCTTTCACACTTTCCTTCTTTCCTACAGTCACTGCCATGTCCTGTTTTGATCATTGCTTTGAAACTTCACATTCATTAAAAACCACAAAGACAGGAAAAAAGAATACTAAAAATGCAAATCGTCTTGCTTGTAACAGGATCTCCACCCTCCAAAAGTTTTATGGTCGTTATTGTTAGAGATTAAGGATATTGGAATGATAATAAAGAATAAAGAACAAGTACATCCCATGATGAAAATAACAAGATCTACATGGCCACATGTAACTTGGAATAAAAAATACTCATATTTTTGTATGAGTAGCCAATGACCAACTTTTGATGCTCAGCTCCACAGGCAACATTGTATTTGTTGCAAACATGACTTTATCCCTTGTAAACCAAGTAACCTCACAGGCAAGCACCCTGCTGCATACACAACACAATATAGATATCCACAAACGACCTGCTTTGGAGCAGTAAAACACAACTGTTGCAGACTCATCTGCTATACTGCTGCCATTAACCGTGATTATTGCATTCTGGTAACGCTCATACAGTCAAGTTATGATCAAACCACGCTGTGCTAAAAACTTAGTTAAAAATATTTTTAGTTTTTACTCCATTTAACAGGCAATTTCAGTCTGAAATACAAAAAGAATCACACAGTAGGGAAAATCTTTCATTTAAATAATCATTTCCATAAAAATAGGATTCTTCAAGGTCATGAACAGGCCACTGTAGAAGGAACAAGTCATTGAAACAAAACGTACAGTTACAGAGGCTTTCTTTACCACATTAGGTATAACTTTTGTGTATTTAACCAAAACAGAAAAAAATCATTAAAAAACATTTATATATAAATGAGAGAACTGTGATAAAAGAAGAGCAGACAAGAAACATGCACCACCTCATGTCAGCTGCACAGGATGGCACAATTCTCGACACCAAATAGTACTAGACCTTCTTTGCAGCTATAAAAGGATTCACATTTCAGTCCAGAATAAACAGGGATTTGTTGAAGACTGCAAGTCAAAATACCCTGATCCCAGTGACACTTATGTCATTAGTCTCAATGAAAGCAGGGCTGCACCTTGCCTAGAACTGTAGAAGTTCATTTTACAAACTAATAATTGCCAGTAACCATTATAAAACTGCACAGGATACTATTTTATCTACCTGCGTCCTCAGCAGTTACTCTACAACACTGTTTTTCACCACCAGCTTTAGGGCCAAATCTCAGTTCTGGTTTTAATTCAACAGACAAGTAGGATTTATAGGGCTAGACAGAGCTTAAGCCCCTCTGTCTTTCTTTCAACTCTTAACTCCATGGTACCATCCTGGCAAAACAATCCATAAATCCAGTTCTATGTCAGCAGCAGCAGCACATAACACCATATTCACAAGTAAGTCACTCCACAAGCCAACAGCCGTTCTCAGTAGGCAAGGTGTTTTTGTCCAAAGCTACAGAGAAATTACAGTTTTGAAGCTTTATTGACAGAAAAGACAGACAATCCATGAGCTTCATGTTTCCAGGCAGCTGCCTGCCACAAATATATTTGTGTTGTGATAGAAAGCAATAAAAAACCACATGCACGTGAGGGGAAAAAAGTTCCCTCAAAAAATTTGGAGCAGGAGTGTAGTTGCTGCTTGTTCTGAAATAACACCTCTTGCAAAGAATTTGCTTTCAGCAAACACTTTGGCTTGAAACAGGCAATCACCATTCACAACATTTCTGTCTTATTGGCACATTTTTAGAATAAAACCTTAACAAAACAAACTGAAGCATAGCTGAAGAACTAAGCAATGATGTGGAAAACATATAGAATCTCCCCAAATTGTGATTGAAATTCTAAAATTTTCTTTTGTGTCTCAAGTTAGAACTGTTTCTCCAAATGTTACGCAATTTTATCTCATGTAACAAGACTTTTCCATTCATATCCTCATATCAATTGTGAGGTGCAATGTAAAACTTACAACATAGCAGTGTTGAGTTTTCTACAAACATACAATTTAAAGTCAAGGGAAGAAAAAAAAAAGAGAAGATGCTTGAAAATTCTAAAACTGTTTCACCTATTATTCCCAACCCCCCCCACCAC
>NW_010543777.1:67438-72120 GCF_000687285.1 Phaethon lepturus
AACAATCTGAAAAATGGAAATGATGCCCCATGGGATATTCTGGCGATATCACCAGCGGAGTGCTCCCAAAAACATTACAGTGCATCTCTTGGAACACTACATATATTAATTACGTGCTAAAATACAACTTCCAGAAACTGAGATATGAAATGAGAGGTGACTAACAAGTCTTTGACATTACATGTGTTTATTTGGAATAATCAGTTACCAATGATCTCAAAATTATTTTGATGGTTTGGACATTTCAGATCTCATGTCAGCTCCTTGCAGAAAGAGAACATAACTTGTTTGTTGAAGGCTTATGTTTGAACAAGATATGTGATAAGACTATATACCATCAAGTTCCCTCACTCCTTGTTTCACACTAGTCCCTGGCTGTCTCCACTGCATACACACTAGTTCACTCCCAGGCTTTTACCTGAAGTAAATCAATTATTTTGTCCGGGAAAACTGAGTGCAGAAGAGCAGATAGAAGATACAGATGCAGATATACGAGACACTGCACTGTCCCCAGGGACGAGGGCTCTTCCCCCTTGACCCAAGGGGAGCAAAACCAGGTTAGGCTTAGCTGTATTTGTCTGGCAATCAGAATTTTAACTCTTTGCCAGTATGGCAAGCTATAAATCAGGGTATAAAGATCTTCACTTTGTCTTTGGTTTGGTGCACACAGACATGAGAGCCAGGTGTAACCCGAGTAACACTGGAAAGCCAGCTGGCTCTCAGGAGCTTGACTGTGTGCTGAGAAATGAGAAATAAAAATGACCCAAAACCCAGATAGGTTTGTACAGGATTGATTTCATGGGAGTCACAATGGTGTCCGTGAGAAAATTCTTAGCTAACCTGGATTTTCAAACACCATTTTTTTACATTACAAATTTTGTATAACGATTTTCCTGCCAGACCACAAACCCATTCTACATACACGTATTTAAAGCCTGGGACATAGGGCTCCTTATGGAGCTGTTTGACCCACCTCACTGTAAATTATTTTTAATATCTCTGGAAGGGTACTTATTACTGCATTAGAGGCATAAGTGTCTTATGTCATGTAATATAAGTGTTATTATCTCTCTCAAAGCAAAAAGCAAACCAAAAACACATAACCCCAAGCAGCTACCATGTAAGCACAAACTTACCACTCAAATTGTAACTGCTTGTTGTTGTCAGGGTGGGTTTCTTTTTTTTCCTCAAAACTCAGTGAATATTATGAACAAATAAGGCAATAATTACCTGCATTAGGATATGGAACCCTGGAATAATGCAATTCGTACAGACAAAAGACTTAAACCTATTTTCAGAAACAATTGGTATGAATCTTACCTCTGGATACGATGAAAAGTTATTACATTACCCGGCACAAAAGACTTGATAAATAAATGAGGGCAAATGGGACCACTAAGGTATCAACCTTTCCCAACCACTACCATTCTTTGGTATTCCCTGTGCTTGCAAAGCAAAATTATTATTTATTTAGAATACCATAACATTCCCCACTGTATATCAAGCACTTGTTTAATACAGAGAAGATAACATCCCTACTTGAAAGTGAACAAAGCTGAGTGGGACCAGAGGGTATCTGTGCCAGGAAAGAGAGTTTACCCACACAGGGCCAAGCACAGGGCAGGAAGGCATGACAAGAAGGATAAAATTCAAGAAAAGCCATCGAGGTAATGCTTTAGAGTAAGAAATGCTCATTAAGCATTTCCCAACTGCAATTACATCCAGGTTTTACAGAATCACAGATTATGTAGGTTGGAAGGGACCCCAAAGACCTCTAGTGCAACCTCCTGCTCAAGGCAAGCCCAGGTAGGACTGGCTGCTCAAGGCCTTGCACAGCCACGGCTGGAGTATCCCCGGGGATGGAGATCCCACAGCCTCTCCGCACCCCTGCTCCAGTGCTTGAGCACACTCACAGTAAGCAGTTATCTTCTTATATGAAGTAGAGACTTCCCATGTTCTAACTTTTGTCTGTTGTCTCTTCTCTTTCTGCTACACACCTCTAAGAAAAGTCTGGCTCCATCTTTTCTACACCCTCCCATTAGGTATTTGTAGACAGCAGTTCCTGGCCCAGCCGTTCATCTAAAAGCCCAATTAAAATTCTGGTTAAATCCTACCTTCTTCATCACCCTCTCTCACCAATGAAATAAGTCTTCCAGACTATGTGACTATTTTTCTTCACTTTGCACAGGCCTCCAATCTATAAGCTGACAAAAACTGCCAGAAGGTAAAGCCTTGGTGTCGATGCGTTCCTTTTTATATGCCAAAAGGACCGTTTCTTGCAGACCAACTCCTGTTAGTCTTTTCTATAAAATACACCACAAACAAGCTGATATAGACACTTTAGCACAATAAAATTTGACATGCTGGGCAACAGCTCAATTTAAGAAATAAAGACAACCCTAACAGGTAGTCAGCTAATAAACATAATATTTGTCATTTAATGCCACAAGATGCCTAGGGTAATAAGGAATCTCACAGGACCTCCTCATGCTTGGTTTTGGGGTTCCACCTCCAACCTTTTTCCTACATTTACTTCAGATTTCACGCTTATTCATTTCTGCCACAACAGACCGCAAGCTCTAGCCTCACATTTTGCAGACTCCTTGGCATTACCAGCTGTTATTAGCATTTAAGATTTCAATGCAATATCATACTGATTTCTTCCACGAGAAGGCACCCAAACTCCACAGAATTCCTTTGATCTTTTCAAAGAACAACCAGGAGCACTATCATCGTTGCTATTTTTTTGTATTTATCAGTCTCATGTTGCTGCTTCCATAAAGATATAATCCTCAGAGTTGAAGTCTGTAATACCTTTCACGTGAATAAGCAAAAGCAATCATGGGGAAAAAAAAATATGGCAAATTTCAGATCTGTATCAACAGTACAAGTGTTGCACGTAATCTCTAAGGGGACCAGAGCCAAAAAGACACTGAACAGCAGCAAACAACATACCTGTTCCTTCATGCAGTGGCTGTAGGAGTTACTAAAATGATGTTTGCAGCTACAGTAGCTGGTTGTCCTCACGTTGCCTCAATTCTTAGGATGAATTTCTTCCCATTGTTCATCTAAGTCGGCAATATCTGCATTGTTTTCATTCTCCATTATACTCAGTAATGTAATTTATGTACATCTGCTATCATATTCTGGGTTTTAATAAACTAGTCTTCTCCTTGATCCTTTCATCATCTGTTTCTTCATCCCCTGAACTTACCCTAAATCCTGCAATACCAAGCAATTTGCTTCTACAATCCTTCTCAGGCAGGTTTCATTAAAACCTCCAGCTGTGGAACTGTTACTAAAGTAGAATTAAAATCTAAAATCTCCACACCTGGAGATCTTGCACTGGCACTACTGGAAATCCCACCAAACTCAAACCACTTAAGGAATTTGTACACAACCATACTTTTGACTTCAAAGAACGTCTCTGAAAGTCGCCATGACATTATCCTCTAGAGCAATGCCAAAAAATCAGTTGTGTTTGGCTCCTTCATAACATAGTTCTAGACATGTCTAAGCAGACTGTAGAAATGCTTTAATACAATTTTTAAAAGAAAAATGTCACACTATCAATTTATGCATTTCTTCCTATTAATGAATGGTCAGAGTTACTGGCATGGTAAACCCTGCAAAAAGAGGTCTACTAAAATGCCCTAACCATGGGCAGCAACCTAGCTCTTAAAAATCAGGCAGCCAGAACATTTTCTTTTTTTCCCTGGAGCCATCTTTCACGTTAGTTGGGCTATGACAAAAACTCCATCCAACATGCCTAAAACCTATTTGCACAGAACATTAGAAAAGAGGGCCATGACAAGAGCAGGATGTGGACACATCTAATCACTTCAAGTCTGATTTTTCCATGAGATCCCACAAAAGCGTACATTACAGCCACCTTCAGCACAGACTTGCGAGTCAGCTACCTGAGCAGCAGAGCTAAAGGCATAGGCCTGCGAGGTCTGAACAGTCCCAAGAACTAGAAGTCCTACTGCTGCCAGCATATCTGACACAAAGTTCAGGGTTTAAAATTGAGCAGGCATTGCTTATTTTCTGCTTTTAGAAAGTCCTATTTTTCTTTGCACACAGAATTGACCACCCAAAACCTCTGAAGGGCACATGGGAGCACCCCAAAAACTCCCCTGCACCCATGAAGGCCACAGCCACATACTAACCGTCCTAATGCCAAAAAGAGCCAAAAAACTGCACTCCAACCTACTCAAGTCAAGCACATCCCAGCTCTCAGAAGTGCTGTAAGTGAAAGCTCATATCTGACTCCCTGTCTTAGTCACAGCCTGCATGGATGTAGATTCTTGATCCCACAGGCCCACTTTTCAGGAAGATCCCTTCCCTTCAACTTTTCCCTCCCACCCCATCTGCACGAAGCACACCACAACACATGTAAGAACACCAGAGACAAAGGGAATAAACGGCTGGAGCTGGAGGTCTGGGAGTACTCCGTGCTCGCTGGATGCTTTCCAGCACCACATTTACCTCAGCAGCAGCTCCCCACATGAAATGGGCTGGGGCAATTTGAAAGCAATTCGCTATAAGCCAGTGGAAGCTTTCGTCCACCCCTTTTTCAGTCAGAAACGTGAAGCCGGGATAATAAGGAATTAAAGGAAGAGGGAGCAGTTGGCGCAGCTCCCCGACCCCTGACAGAGCCCTCACAACACCCCACCCCCCAC
>NW_010543778.1:0-15628 GCF_000687285.1 Phaethon lepturus
GCTGGTGAGGGGCCTGGAGCACAAGTTTTATAAGGAGTGGCTGAAGGAACCGGGGTTGTTCAGTCTGGAGAAAAGGAGGCTGAGGGGAGACCTTATCACTCTCTACAACTACCTGAAAGGGATTTGCGGTGAGGTGGGTGTTTGTCTCTTCTCCCAAGTAACCAGCGATAGAACGAGAGGAAATGGCCTCAAGTTGTGCCAGGGGAGGTTTAGATTGGATTTTAGGAAAAATTTCTTCACTGAGAGGGTGGTCAGGCACTGGAACAGGCTGCCCACGGAGGGGGTGGAGTCACCATCTCTGGAAATGTTCAAAAAACATGTGGATGTGGTGCTTCAGGACATAGTTTAGGGGACATGGTGGTGCTGGATTAATGATTGGACTTGATGATCTTGAAGGTCCTTTCCAACCTCAGTGATTCTGTGATTCTGTGATTATTTTCATTAGGGTCTGCAGAGGGACCGCTTGTACCCATCAGTGATCTTGACCTATGTCGGTGGAAGCACAGCTCTGGCCTCTTCAACTAAACCAACTAACTCAGGAGCGGCAAGTGCACGTGGCACAGTGCCAAGGCCAAACGTGTGGCTGCTGGGATGCTTTGCTGGTGGATAATCTGGATCTAGGGCCCCCATCCCATCTCCCCTTTTCTGTCTTCAAACCACACGGCTCTGTTATTGTTGCTTTTGGTCACACAGAGATTTGGATACACAGCACACAGGGCCAGGAAGAAAATGAAATATGGAAATGAAAACTGGTGGAAAATAAAATTCCCATGAAGATTCAACAACTGGTGCAAATTAAACAACTCTTCTTTTGTGTAGGTGGAGTATCCACTTCTACACTGGACAATAAAAAACTTTGAAACAAAATCGGTTTATCCACTTCTATATTTTTTCACATCTTATACCCAGAGTACCTAAAAACCAGAAACTGAACAGAGTTTAGACTAAGTTCCCAATATTGTTCTCACTCCTCTCTCTTGAATCAATTTTTAATAAAAATTTAGAAATTATTTATACTCAAATATCATCTTGGGGAAACGTGGGGCAGTTACAACTAGTGAAATCTTCAGAAAATAAAGAAAAATTTTTCTCTGTAATACTCATTCTGAAGTGCAACCTTTCCTAAGGCAGAGAATAAAGGAGAGTAGAGAGGATTAGAGTTACCTAAGGCCCTTTTCACTGACTGCCTGGCCCCTCTTACCTCCTATCTCTACCACATAAGCAGCCCCAAACATGAGCTTTTGTAATCTATAAGTGCTTCACCAGACATTTCACAAAGATAACTCCTTGATTCAAAATTTTAGAAGGGTAAAATGTCAGGACAGATAAGTAACGAGGGTGAAGTGGTGGTTGAAAAAGTTAGGAAGTAGTCTCAGGAGAAATTCAGATCTTCCAAAAGTGTAGGAAAAATATTAAAGAGCTGTTTTTAGAAACTGTAGCTGAAAGGAGGAAATAAAGGGCTTCTGAAAAATATCAGTTCCATCAATTTCTTCAGGCTGAATATACTTTTCAGAGCAGATTTAGAATTCTGCTAGAATAGATTTCCCTCTAGGATCACTTGTTTTTGACATTTATCATTCAGACCCATCAAGGATAGTTTATAATATAAACATTCTGCTTTCACAGTCAGTAGGCAATGTCTCCATGGCATATGTAGCTATGACATTTGTGGTATTTTTAAGTCCATATAATTCTGCTTTTTTGCTGAGGGATGTTGCCATTTTGGTTGGCCACTTTAGATAGATAGATAGATAGATAGATAGATAGATAGATAGATAGATAGATAGATAGATAGATAGGAGACAAATGCTCTGTTCTCTCCTGGAGACATGGCCAGGCTTCCTATGACTTGTTATTCCCCACCTTCATTTAAGAAAATCACTCAAACTGACCAGCTAACAGTTGCTCTGTTTTTGGATGAATAGCAATAAAAAGCTCTTCCTGAAAACAAGTATTATTTTCTCCCTTCATCACCCCCAAACCTGCCCAGCCCCCAAGCCTGCCCAGTCCCTTTCTGAAAATGAACAAATGAGAGTTTTAGCTGAAGATACAGTTTACAGAATAATCTGTAAGTAGAGATCATCACAAACAAATGACACATCTACTGCTTGTTTGGGTGACTTTGACATTTTGAACACCCATGCAACATTGATTTCTCTTCTGCTTTTGAAATACATAAACTAAACTGTAATACCAAGACCGATTCAGAGGGTGAGGAGAGAACACAATGAGCTTTTCAGTAATTCCTCCTAGCCATATATGGTGACAGATCACAGCTTTTATTTCACCAACATGTTTTTACTACTCTGCTTAGAGCCAGCATGGAGAGTTTTGAAGAGACGATTTTTTCTCGACGCAATTGGCACAACTCTCTGAAGTAACCAAGCCTCCCATGGAAGAAACAGAGTGCTCATCCTGAGCATGAACACCATCATTTTAAAGCCAATGGCAATGAGATAAGTTAAATGAGGTGCTTTACAATAAGAGTACAGTGACCCACAGATAATGACAAAGCCATTTCAGACTTTAATTTGAAAGAAGCTTAAGTCTTGTGAGAAATATACTTCTGAGAAGGGCAGAACTGTAGGTATGACTGGTGGTGGAAACCACTCAACTTGTAATTCTGCAGTGAAAGCTGCCAGACCAATTTATTGGAAGATGTGGAATTTTCCAAATTAAGTATACTGTAGATAGAAAATCAGATGGTATCCTCTTCAAGCCACTAAAGCAAAAATTTTCAAAACATATCTTTCAGAAGTTTGTAAAAGTTTAAATAAAAATAAATAGAAATATTTTCTTTACAGTCTACTTTATAAGACTTCATTACTAAAATTGGGAAACCATGGAGCAGTTTGTCGCTGGCTGTCTTGCTGATAAAGATTGACCTTTGGCTCAGGTGTGCTCTCTAGAGTGTGTTTAATCTGCCTCGTGGGAAACATTCAAGCAGCATCTGTTCTTTTTAAAAAATATATAAACAAGTAAACCAAAGCTCAAATCAACATAAAATATAAATCTCGTTGTATTTTAAATAGTTCTAAGGAGAAATTACTCACAAATGTTTATATCTAAAGCTTGAACTTCCCTGAGAAACAAATACTCACATAAAGCGATAAAGCTTTTTGGCTACTGAGCAGCTCAGCATTAGTAAAGGCAGCAACCTTCGCTCATTCGAGTCTCAAGGTACAAGAAGGGAAAGGCTAACATGGGAAGTGGACAGAGTGAGAGGGGGTTTAATTTATAGTGTTGGAGGGGAGAAAGATGATAATTGCAGCTTTGAAAGGTCTGGAGTTGGATGTACAAAGCAAAACTTTTAGTCTCTTAAAAGTATTTATGCAAGTCCTCCTGTCAAGTCCTGACCGTGCAATCACTCGTTCCCAGAGAAGACCATGAAGGCATGAAGTCTAAGCAATGGCCGCTTCTTTCTGAGCTCCTTTAGCTTCTCAGGCTGTTACTGAGTCAGACTTGTATAGAAAGGAAACATAATCCTCATACTAGTAGCTATCTTCTGGATGTTAATGTGATTTAAAAATCTTTGTTGCTATAAACTTGAGTGCTTTCTTAATACAATAATGCTTTGTGTCTGTATCTGTCAACATCCGTACAACAATCTAGCTATACCTAATAACTTTGGAACCCATTGGGCAATTTCAGGAAGATTAATAGAGGAAGAGTGGTTTCAAAAATATTAAATTCCTATCAGTTTTGTGGAAGTAAGTGGCTAAGGAGGGGAAAAATAATGCATTAATGCTCCCCATGGAAGGGAAGAAGTAGAAGCTCACCCTTTATTAAATGGTTGATTATCTAACTGAACAGGAGCCATTAGTCATGATTCTCATGGGACTACTTGCCATTTATTAGCAGCTCCTCCTAGCACGTTCAGGGATTGCTGCAGTCAGAGCTAAACCAAATCTCCAGAAGCAGTGCAAAGCTCTCACCAAGTGTAAGTGTGGCACCTTTTTGGCTCTGCAGTGGTAATTTGCACTCTGGTTATCACAGGACATGACCAAAGTAGCAATAACAAATTTTTATTACAGTAGATTAAGCTTGGTTTTGCAACTTATTTGCCAGAGCATGTTTTTCTCTGTAGTTCCTTGATATGAGCAGAGATGAACAAAAGGGTTAGTCTTGGTCAATGACATTGTCATGGCCCTGAGGGCACCGCCAACTTTGCTCGTCCCTGCCCCAGCTGCCATGGGGCTCCCCCCACCCTGCCCAGGGACCAGGACCCCATTTCAACCCCCGAGGGCTCCACCCCAACACTGATCAGAGCCCAGGACCCCATTTCAGCCCCCTGGGACTGTAAATCCCTGCAGCAGTGCCGGTCTCCAACTCTCCACGGCCATGCCCTGCCTGGCCGTGGGCCCATCCCCACGCAGGTGCCGGATGCCCGGGGCTGGGGCTGCCTCTGCCCAAGCTACCCTGGCCCGGGCAGTGGGATGGCCCCTGGCTGCCAGGCCCTGCCCTGCCACCCTGGGATTGTTTCCTGGCCCTTGCTGCACCCTGCACCTACTGCTATAAGACTACCAGTACTCTTCTCCGAACCATGTCAAGGGATGACATGGTTCATCCAGTATCAATACAGGCTGGGGGATGAAGGGACTGAGAGCAGCCCTGCCAAGAAGGAGTTGGGGGTACTGGTGGATGAAAAGTTGGACATGAGCTGACAATGTGTGCTTGCAGCCCAGAAGGCCAACTGTATCCTGGGCTGCATCCAAAGAAGTGTGGCCAGCAGGTCGAGGGAAGGGATTCTGCCCCCTTACTCCGCTCTGGTGAGACCCCACCTGGAGTCCTGCATCCAGCTCTGGAGCCCTCAGCACAGGAAAGACATGGACCTGTTGGAGTGGGTCCAGAGGAGGGCCACAAAATTGGTCAGAGGGATGGAACGCCTCTCCTATAAGGACAGACTGAGAGAGTTGGGGCTGTTCAGCCTGGAGAAGGGAAGGTTCCGGGGAGACCTTGTTGAAGCCTTCCAGTACTTAAAGGGGGCTCATAAGAAAAATGAGGACAAACTTTTTAGCAGGGCCTGTTGCAATAGGACAAGGGGTAATGGTTTTAAACTAAAAGAGGGTAGATTTAGACTAGATCTAAGGAAGAGATTTTTCACAGTGATGGTGGTGAAACACTGGCACAGGTTGCCCAGAGAGGTGGTAGATGCCCCATCCCTGGAAACATCCAAGGTCAGGTTGGATGGGGCTCTGAGCAACTTATCTAGTTGAAGATGTCCCTGCTCATTGCAGGGGTGTTAGACTAGATGACCTTTAAAGGTCCCTTCCAACCCAAACTATTCTAGGATTCTCTGATTATATCCTGCCTGTGCTACTCAATCTGGCACTCAGCTCCCTAGAGGAAAGTCAACAAAACAAAAGAACAAGCTTACATGGGTTTTGCAAACCTTCTCCAATGCCTTTTGCAAGATAAGGCAACAAAGGAGTTTGTGAAAATCAGAGAAAAGGAGATCTAAAGATAAGCCAATTGTCTAAAATAGTATCAAGGTGCTCTCTTGGTAACTCTTGGTGATTGTCAGGTTAGGCTGTGATGGCTCAGGAGGTTTCTGACCTCAGCTGGTCACCTATTCAACTAAATCTGATAGGGATCAAGAAGAAGATCCCTTGGACCACAGTCCACATCCTAGTGAACTCAATTAGCCACAGTTTATGTCAATATATCAATTTGGTGCCTATGGTGTGTGCACACTGCTATTTCTGACAAGTTAGTGTTGGGGCCATAACCTGTAGCAATGGGTGGCCAACTTGGACTAGTAGCTTCTTACAACCACCTCAGTGTGAACCCCAGAGCTTGAGAGTCAGGGCCCTCAGGACATAGGTCAGTTTAGTATCTTCACATATTCGTCACTCCTTCCTCTTTTAAAAGGCCACCAAGTTGTCTCTGCCCACTCTACCACCTAGTTCCATTACACTTAGAAGAGCTATATTTGTCACAGCTCTAGCGAAAACTTTCTATTTTTCATTTCTTCATTTCTCACTGCTCATCCTCCCACTACATGTCACGTGTTTCCTCAGCCTCCCCCTCAAGAAACAGTCGTTCCCCTTTCCATCTCTTATGTGCATCAGCATGGTTACTAAAGGTTTTGCTGACGACAGCTCATGTGCAGAGCCCTGGGCTGAAGGTTCTGGGGCCGGTCTTGTTCAATATCTTTACTGATGATCTGGATGAGGGGATCGAGTGCTTCCTCAGTAACTTTGCAGATGACACCAAGTTGGGTGGGAGTGTTGATCTGCTGGAGGGTAGGAGGGCTCTGCAGAGGGATCTGGACAGGCGGGATCGATGGGCTGAGGTCAACTGTATGACGTTTAATAAGGCCAAGTGTCGGGTCCTGCACTTGGGTCACAACAACCCCATGCGATGCTACAGGCTTGGGGAGGAGTGGCTGGAGAGCTGCCTGGCGGAAAGGGACCTGGGGGTGCTGGTTGACAACCAGCTGAATATGAGCCAGCAGTGTGCCCAGGTGGCCAAGAAGGCCAACAGAACAGTATCCTGGCCTGTATCAGCAATAGTGTGGCCAGCAGGAGTAGGGAAGTGATTGTGCCCCTGTACTTGGCATTGGTGAGGCCGCACCTTGAATCCTGTGTTCAGTTTTGGGCCCCTCACTACAAGAAGGACGTTGAGGTGCTGGAGCGTGTCCAGAGAAGGGCAATGAAGCTGGTGGGGGGTCTGGAGCACAAGTCTGATGAAGAGTGGCTGGACTTGATGATCTTAAGGGTCTTTTCCCACCTTAATGATTCTGTGATTCTGTGAATGAGGGAGGCTGTGGAAGCTGAGGTCTGGGAGAGCCTGGTAGCCTACTGTTTTGAAGAAAGTGGTTCCTAGGGACTTTAAGGGAAGTCAGATTAGCATGCTACCTCATCTAGTTGTCCCGGTCCCTTGTCTCCAGGCAGGCTAGGTTCCACCCTGTCTACCTCCCATGAAGCTGCTGTTCCAGTGGTGACTACACACCTGGTGTTTCACAGTTCTTGTTGGGTGCTGCTGCTCTCCGTTTTGCTATTGCCTCCTGGGTCTTCTTGTCTTCCATGAATGTGGAGCTCTCAGGTGGTAGATCTTTCTTTGAAAACTCAAGGAGAGGGAAGGACCAACTGTCAGTATGTAGAAGAAATGTAACCAAAAAGACTGAACATATTTCAACCCCAACAATGCTTCTAGTATAACGTCTCTTGTTTCCAAGTCACCATTTCTGACTCCTGTGGAATGCCTATGCTCAGGGCAGTTGAAATGAAATGTTTGTAAAATGTCCTTCCAGTCTAAAGAAAGGAAGGTCCAAAACGTACCTCAGGGCAAAGCAATGTGACAGTATATAGTTACCAATGGCTATTTATTTCAGCGTCCCTTATACTGTGCTTTTTGTGCTCACTTTCCCCTCTCTGGGTGTGAGTGACGAAGAGTAAGAGAGAAACCAAAGACTCACCGTGGGATCACAGCAGCTCCAAACGGGCGGTGCTGGGTGATGTAAAAGGAGATCTGCCAGAGGGGGAGTTCACCTGTCTCCTTGGTTTAGGTATCTGAATGACTTCTCCTTCAAGGATCTGCCTGGAGCTGGGCATAGAGCCCATCAGACCCCTCCTAATCATAAGCAAACTAAAGCAGCAGCTGGCTATTTAAATAAGTGAGTGGGCAAGGAGTCCTCAGTTTGCTCCACTGAGCACTATAAACCATTATCTACTCAGTTCATAGGTAACAGCTATGCATATCCAGTGCAATTAGCCCAACATCCTCGTCCTCGAGGCCGTCACACCTAAACTAAAAGATTTCAGGGTAACAGACAGATGTACTGACAGTCTCTTTAGGATCGTCACTGAGCGGTCCTACCGCCAGGCTTATATAGTCCCCACGCTGCTGAGGTGGGGGAAGGCTTTGTGGCTGGAAGCCTTATCCTGGGGAGGGTGAGGGGAGCAGAAGTGATCTCACAGCTTGAGGCCACATATGCTTTTCCACGGAGATTACTCTTCAGATCCCAGTTTTCAGGAAGATACGGTGACAGAGGGACACTGATGCTCTGTCAGGCATACATCTGTGCAGTTTTGTGATACCAGAAAGGACTGCGTGGTGATTAGACTGCTGGACGCAGTATCTGTTTGCTGGATGGTGTGGAATATCTGGGCAGGCTCTTGGGGGAGGCTTGAGGGAACCTTTGGACACAGTATATGGAGCAATGACCTCAGGAAGGGAGGAGAGGGTTTCTGGAGGCAAAATGCATGCAGTCAGATGGTAAGAGGGAGGCTAGGAGCTCCATAGCAGCTTCAGCTGGAATGCCTCCAATACCATGAGCAGGGCTGAACTGGGAGAAACAGAGTCGAATTCTCAATGAGTGGCTAGGAAATGGTTGAAGACAAAGGGTTTGTACTTGTTAGAAAATGGGAAAACTTTCAGAACATATGTAGTCAGACTCAGGTAAACTAAAAGGAAACCAGTGATGGCACTTAAAAAGGTGTTAGGAGGTTTTTTAAATTGAAGGAAGGGAGAAGCTGACAAGTACTAAAACATGATTCAGGATGGCACATATTCAGAGCAGGAAGTCAGGAAAACTTTATCCCCCAGTGAATAACAATAATTTGGTGAAACTGAAAAAGAAAGAACAAAAAAAAAAAAAGGATCCCATAGTATAGAGAGAGGAAAAGAAAAGATGCTTCTTTATAAACACTAGAAGTGTAACAAACAAGATGGGGAAACAAAAATGCCTGACTTTAAACAGGGATGATCTCAAACCATGTGTGTCAGAAACTTGATGGGAAGAAGGCAATTGATCAGATGCTCTAGAATCAGGGTACAAAGTATAAAAAAAGACAGAGGAGGCAGCAGCTGTAGAGAAGTGGTAACACGTATTAGAGAAAGCTTTGTGTCAAATCAAAGTAACAAGCTAATCTTGTTTACAAGCAGCTCAAAACCTATATAGCCTGACAGTCCTGGCCTAAGTTAGAAATATGCCATATCAGGGTTAGATCAAACGTCTGTATCTATCACATGCTGAGGGAGATCAAAGTTGCTGACAAGGCAAGAAGTGCAACAATAACAGGAGATAATCAATTTCCAACCTGTATACTGGGCAAATGTCATATCAGAAATTGATGCTCTAGAAAAAATAAAATAGTGTTGCTGCATGAAAGAGCCTACAAAAGAAGAAGAAATGTTTATATTAGCCCTGAGCAACACACAGAACCTAGTTCAAAATGCTCCCGCTCAACATTCTTGCCTAGGGAACAAAAGCCAAAAAAAACCCCCAACTACAACAGAATTACATAGGAACAAGGAACCTTATTAAAAACAAACTAAAATGGATGTCTGAAGGCTAAAATGTTTGCATGGTGACTATTTAAACATAACGTGTAGGAGTACATTTGCTCTAAGCCTCTGTGTATGGACAAAAACTTTGGAAACACCAAAAGGAAAGATGACATGGCTAACAGCAGGATAAATGAATTTATTAGAAGCAGAAGACTTTCTTCAGAAAACACAAGTTGTGTCCAAGAATGGAAAATAGATCATAAGCTCTGGCAAGTTAAATGAAAACCACAACAAGGTCAGCCATATAGAATCCCAGCAACAATTCCCGAAGACATAAAGGTCCATCACTAACGGCTCTGAAAGAAATTAAGGCACCATGGGACAAGAGAAAAAGTCTTTGTGTGAATAACCTATTAAACGAGGAGGATAAATGGCCAGCATTCACATTTGAGGGAGGTCTTCAGTGATGTTTGAGGGGGTTTTGTTCCTGGGCTCCTGCTGTTCAACCTATTTATAAATTAACTAGAAAAGAGGGCATATGGTTAGAAGACAATTTGGTGAAGGCACAAAGTTAGTACACATAGTAGGGGTGAGTTGTTTTAACTCTTTTCAGGCTAGACAAGTAGTCTGGTAAGTGTCAGTATATGCCTGCACTGATCTTGTGCTCTGTGAAAGACCTGGGGAAAGCCAAATGATCGGGGGGACATCAAAGGAGAGAAGAGAGGAAGATCAAAGCCAGGACAGTGTCCACTGGTGCTGTGCTGGGAGATCTGAGAGGAAAAGGGAATGGATATAGGCCCTGTGGTGACCAGGGCCCCGTCACTAGGCTTCCTCTTTCTGCTGCTGGGGATGGTGGGGGAAGTTGATCAGGAAGTCCCATGACTCAGTGGGACCTCAGATGGGGAAGGTATAAAAAAACCCACCCCACAACAAGAGGTCTTAGAGGCATCAGGAGAGGGGCCGCAGGTTGGCACAGTTGGCTTCTGTGCGTGGTCAGGTCCCCAGGTGGCACACAACGGTCAGGGCACCCTGTGAGACCTGCTGTTAGCACAGGCTGCTCCCAGGAGGATTTCCTGACTTACATTCCTGGTACAAGGTGACCTACCGGGATCCTTCATTCTCTGCCAATGTCAAAAGTCCCATGGCATGTGTGTCTAGGGAGGATGTACAGGCAAGAGAAAAGAGAGGGGAGCAGCAGGAGGAGTAAGTATTTCCACAGCAGGATTTGGGGGCAGACCAGCTTAACATTAGATCTCTACTAAAACAGTGCCTGGCCAGGTGTGGTAAGGAGATGCAAGGTCCAAGAAGGAGCTCTGCAAGGCTGTGACTATGTGGGGACTACTGTTGCAGAACTCAATAGAGACAGCAGGCAATAATCTACTCCTTACCTTCTGGAGGTGACCATGGCATGGATGACTGCTCATGGAGGGTGAGCAGTGGAGAGTCCACTGAAATCTGCAAACCGTCGCCCAAGGTGTCCCTAGCCCTGGTGACACCAGCACCATCTAGCACACTGATGATAAGAGAGGAACCCGGGATCTGTTAAAAATGAGGTTTCAATGTGCACCTCCAGCGGACAACACAGTTTGAATGCAGCGCCTTGGCCTGCTTGGCTACCTGATAGCTCACTGCCTGCTGTTGGAGACAAGATGCTGGACTGGATGGAGCTTCAGTCCAGCCTTATTCCAATTCTTACAGTCACATGTATAGACACGGGATAAGTTCTTGCTCCTGTTTGCTTAAAGGCAATTCCTAAACTCCCAGGCCAACAGTTTCTAAAGAGGCTTCTGATTTTGGATACCTCCATTTTGCGCCTGTATTTTGGGTCACATTTCAAGTTCTGTGTGAGTATGCTTAATCACTACTTTGACAAACAGGACTGGCACATCTCAAACGGCTCACTCCAAAGTCCAGGCGTTTCAGAGGAGTGCCTGTTTGTGTATAATTAACTGGGTGTTATTTATTGAGCTGGCAGCCGGAGACAGTCTGTAGCACAAAGCTCTGCACCGCTCAGCCGGTCACAGTTCCAGTGTTTTGGCTTCTCAGTATTGCAGGATTGCCACTGCTTAAACAGCAAAGGCAGACCCTGACCCAACATCTGCCATGAAGGGGCAGAGGAGAGAACTTTGTCCTTAAACTTCCCTAACTCCAATTTGTGAGTAATCTACGTACCTCTCATTAGCTGCAATCTGGAAACTCTCAGTTGCTTTTAATTGTTGGTGTAGTGAGCATCAAGATCCTAGCATGACAGGAAAGTAAACGCTCTGACTGCAGCTCTGCTGGGTCCCTCAAAGTACATGACTACTCTGCATTTGTGGCTGTGGATTTTTCTGTCACTGTTCCTTCAGCTGACAGTGCCACGTTACACACAGTATATTATTTATAAAACAATTGTCTACTAAAACATAAACCAAAAGCCTTCCTGGTTTTGTCAGTTGAACTGAAGCAGACAGTTTTTATTGCTGCACGGGAGATTAATAGTAATAAAAATAGATAAAGAACTCCCCCTCGTCAGTGGTTTCACAATAGATGTGAGGCACGTGCATGGACCTTACTCAAAGCAGGAGCATAAATGCAGTGGATATTTGATAATCATATCCTAATATAGAAAAACCTGTGCCTTGACAGAAATGCTTGAATGCTCTTTTGACACCTTTGTCTTAACCTTTGATTATTCATTGTGGAGAGCTCTGTGCTCCTTGTAGAGCCCTAAGATTTTGGGGTTTTTTTTAAACTCTGTGCTTCCTGATGAATGCTGGCACTGAGGGGCAAATACATGAAATAAGAAGGAATCTTATATATCTTTTGCAGCCACACACTGGAATAAAAAAATGAGAAAAATCCACCTCCTGAGTAACTGCGGGAGCCAGTACTTACCTCGTTCAAGAAAAAAGGATACGATTCCATGATCAGCATTCTCAGGGCTCTATCAGCACTGAAAAAAATACAGAGTCTTGACTTTTTAACCTTCTCCCATGAATCCATCCCACATCCTTGTGCTTCTAGCCTCATTTCCCACAGAGAATGAAATTTCTGTGATCGTGCCATCTGGCTGTCTATCAGCCAGTATGTTCTGAACCTGCTTTCTATCAAACTGTCAGTGGGATTGGGGCTCAAAGAGAATTAAGTGCCTATGAAATTAATGAGAATCAGCAGCTGGGTCAAAGACGGCGATCCAAACGAGTGCCCTTGCTAAGGGAAAGGTAGGCAGAACGCAGCCGTCTTACATGCTGCTTGCTGATGTCAGTCATCGCGCGTGTGGCTCTGGACTCACCAGAGCAGATGGTGTTTCTTCCTCAGTGAGATCGAGGGCTTACGGTTGGTGTAGCGAGTGGTACGGGCGAGGGAAGGAGAGGAAGAGGCAATGGGACACACCTGTAGGAAAGCAGGTCTCATTAGGGCCACAGAACAATGCGTTTAGGGAGAAACTTCCACTTATTCACATAACCGTGCAGCTCCTGCCGCTCCCGAGGACCCTGTGGAGGTGTGGGTCCGCTTGTCTCAGAGAAGGCTGACGGGCAATCACTGCCTCTGCACTCCCACACCCGAACCTGCCCCACTGAGCTCCCCTTGCTTCCACTGCTCAGGACTGGAGTGAAACTCGGAGCAGCTTCCAGGGCTCTGGAGATAATAGGCCTGCTCTTTGAAACCATAGAAAGGGTATTAAAAGTTAGGACGGAAAGTACAGCCCGGTTGAAAGTTTCCCTAAAGAAAAAAACCCAACCAGGGAAAGTTTAGAAGCAAAATGGTTTCTCTTCCCCCAGCAAAGGGAGTTTCAGGTTTTGATTTTCATACCTTGCTCTCTTGCTTCACACACCGTGCTGTGGAACAGCAGCTGAGCTTGCAAATACTTCTGGAGGAAAAGGTCTGTTTTGCTTGAAGCTATGCCTGTCCTAGAGGGAAAAACCGTGTGTTTTAGAGTCCTAACTCCTGTATTTTAACTAACCGAGGAAGAACGCTGTTTAACATCACCTTGGCAAGTGTGTGTGGCATGTACATTTCCCAGATCAAACCGAAGCCTGACCCTTTACGCTTACCTTCAGCGCACTCTGTGTGGGCAAGGTGGTGACCTCGGCCTTAGGCATGCCAGGGTCCCTCCAGACTGTACCCGGTCAGGCCGTTTTGGGAAAGATTGCTGTGGGCTGACCCACAGCAGGCGCAGGAGCTTACTGCGGTTTGCTCACTGGGGGTTTCCCTCAACGAAAAGGGAGGTAGAGAAGGGTTTTGCCTCTTGACTGGTTTATGAAGGGTAAACACGTAGCTCTGCAGGACTCACAGAAAGAGGCACTTGGGTGAAAGCTGAGTGCCCTTCTTGGAGGTGGGCTTGATATGTGACTGACTCATGGGGGCAGGAGAACTATCATTCTAGTGAAGAACAGATGTGAAATATATTAACTGGAGGCCTCTTCTCTCCAAGATTTCCTTCAGCACCATTCCCCCCCGCCCCCGGCTTCTGTCTTCTCAAGGACTCTATTATTTCACGCAGGAAAAAGAAGTGAGAGTTCAGGATTTTCTGTCCTTCTAGAGACATCCATTGGGATTTACGTTTTACTTGCACCTATCTTCTAAGTAATGGATTGAGGTCTTTGAAACCAGAAAACACCAAAAGAAAAATAAAGCTTAGAGCCCGTTATATTTACTATGTCGGTCAATGAAGGTAGAAGCAAAAAGCTTTAAAAATAAATAGCCTATTTCAGCAGCAATGCCCCAGGTGAAATTGCTATTTGACTTCCCTCGCAGAACAGATTGGAGTTTCTGAAAGTGTTACCCACCCACGGCGTTTACCCGTCAGAGTTGGACTTTTGCATGCCGAGGACATGTCAAACTGATTTCTCCTCACAAAACTGCCTAGGGGTGATTTGGCTTTAAGGTGCCCCAACTGATGTGGATCCAGGAACCTGATTTTCAAAACAGGCTGACCATACACTCTTCATCAAAACTCAAAAACCCCCTCCTAAATGGCTTCTCTCCATCATGATCTCAGTAGCCTAAAGACAGCAGCCAGACGTATTTTCCAAAAATAACATGTCAGCAACTTTCTGAGTTTCATGATTTGTAAATGCTTCTGTGATCAACCTCAGACTTCCTCAAAAATTCTCCAGGGGGAAACAGCTCTTACAGATCATAAGGAAAGCACTTTTTTTTTTTTTTCAGATACCTAGAAGGGATGTCCAAATGATTCCTCTTCTGGGAGCTGCCTTCACTTTTTTTCATGAGGAAATTTTCTATCATATAATTTGGTAGTATTATGTCATTCTAGTTGCCCCTGCTTGCCTGGAAAATGACAAAACACACTAAGAAGAGATGCTGCTTCTACATCATGAGTGCCGACATGGGGAGTTACACGTGTAACACTACAGGAATATAGTTTGTATTGCTCAGCTGCGCTGTAAATTCCTGCTTAGCCCTTAGACCCAAGTCACAGTGTCCTCATGGTGTTATGACCTGAGGGCTTAAATGCGGTTTCAGAAATGTCACCAACCTTTGCACAGGTACCATAGGCAGAGAGAAGGTTGAGAGGGGATTTTGGGAGGCTCACAAACCCTTGCCCCTGCATTTTGTCACTGATTTTGCTGATTTTGATGCCCTTCACGCTGACCCACAGTGCCCCACCATCAATCTTATTTCTGTTCAGATCAACACAGTGGGATTGGGGAGAAGAAAAAAAGGGAGGTGAGGTGCTACCAGTGCAGGCAGTCGCAGAAATGGGAGTGACCTAACAGATTGGATGGGAGGAGCACTGGCTCCTACACGTAGGGATTTTCCCTGTGACGGGGAACTTCAAGATGTGCTGTCTGGGGGATTCCCCAGTCTGCCTCCAGAAATATCACTCTAGAAGCAGTAGCAGTTTCACTCTGCTCTCACAGTCCGTCCTGCAAAGACGCACGCTGTTGCTGCGCTGTGATTTGAAGCAGCAAAAGCCATGTCTTCGGTAGCCTATGCTCTGCTCATCGTCCTGTGCAATGGTAAGTGGGGAGTCTTGCCTTTTTCACCCTGGTCTTTCACATGTATTTTGTGGGGATATGTTTTGGGAAGACAGGGAGGATTACCGAGGCAATCTCTTTTAAAGGCGATGTGTACCTGTGCTTTGCAGTGTGGTGCTTGGTCCATGGGGCTTCTGCAGTGGTCCCAGATGTTGCTGTGAGATGTGCTGAAGAAGCGCTGCTGCCCTGTAAAGTTCTTCGGGACTCCTCAATCACCTACCAGACAGCATCTTGGTATAAAGTAAGAAAAAAGCCTAAGTTATTTGAGCAGTCTGCTTTGCTTTCCTACCTGATACTGTCTTGTACAAAAATGGGTTATTTTATGAAGAGGCATCCACCCCTCAGTGCAGCAGAACATTAAATCCAGTTGGTGGCCGGCCACAAATGGTGTTCCCCAGGGCTCAGTTCTG
>NW_010543779.1:0-3179 GCF_000687285.1 Phaethon lepturus
GGCGGGGGTGCCCGCTGCTCCCATGCCCGGCTCTCCCCGCGCCTGCTGACGGCGAGCTGGCAAGTGAATCAGTGCATACGTGCAATCAGCGGTGCCGGGGGAAGGAAACAAGGATTTATCCTCTCCCTGTTGTTTTAGACAACGCTTCCGCTTGCAGCCCGAGCTCCAGTTAAGGACATTTATTGATTGCTTCTCTGGTTTGCTGCTGGCTGCCCAGGGAGCAAATAACAACATTTAAAATGAGCAGGCTGAAATATGGCAAGGCAGGAGTTGACGAGCAGTGATTAAGCAGCTCTCTGTTCTGGAGGAGGGTAAGAAAGAAATGACAATATATATAGATGTAGACAGCTAATACAGCAAGGGAGAAAACTAACTCATTGCAGGAAGGTGGAAGATCTTTCAGATACTCTTGTTCCTGTCTGATGATTAAGCTGCTAAACTAAAGGTTGCCAGAGGGAGGGATGATCCCAAATACGTTTTTAAAATCACTGCTGCAGAGCACTGTGTATCCCTGTTCCTACAGCACCCACAGAAACGAGTGGCTGATTCAAAGGCCGCTGAAGTCAATGGGAGGGTTTCCAATGACGTTCGTGGGTTTAGATCCGACCCCCAAATCCTGGACATGGTTTCACTGAGAAAAATACTTAATACGTGGGAGCCTTGGAAACTGACCCCAAATTACTGTCCTTAGAAGAAAGGAATCATTGCTAGTCAATTCCAGCAACTCCTGGGTACCACGATAGCACCTTGGATCATGGGCATGCAGTTTCACTTTATAGGTATTTATATTATATTGCCCATTTCAAGAGTTTAATGGGTTAAAGCCGTATTTTCTCCCCACCCCGATTCTGAACTGACACATTTAGCCTAGGTTGGAGGGTCCACTCAATGGTGCTCTGAAAAGCATCTTGCTAAATGGATCATTTGTGCTGAATGGTTCATTCCTTATAGTTAGTACAAATAACTTTTTAGATGGAAAGTGTCCACTTTCTGTTCTGCACAGTACCACGTGCTACCACTGTGTCACCTCCAGCCCAGGCTCCTTAATCACATATGCCTGGTGGTGCAGGTGCATTTATCTGCTGATAAGAGGTATTTGTATAAGGCAGATTGATTTTTTTTTCTTAATATATCCTGACATAAGAGGAAATAGGCTTGTGGAAAATATTGGCAGAGAGCTGGAGAGATACCGTAGTTGCTATGACATCTCCCATTGGCCTTTTATCTCTCTCTATCACTGGTATTGCCATTTGCAGCGGGGCTGAAAGGCGTTTCAAAGAGCTCAGGTGGTAAAAGCACTGACTGCAAGCTCAGAGTCCATGGCTGAAGGTTACGTGCCGAGGTGGGGCCAGCAACAGCAGGTCTGACAAACAGGTTGAAAGTCAGGTGCTCACCTTGCAATTTCTTTGCTAGACATGAATTTAAAAGCCTTTGGAAGGTCAGTGGTAGAGTTTTCTAGTAGGCTGAAGGGTAAGGACTGTCTGCAAATCAAGTTTTCACCAAATGCACTGTTACTATAGAATCAAAGTCCTCTTTGTTTAACAAGGACAACAGGTTTATAAAGATCTTAGCACTGCTATAGGATACTTCTGTTGCTCTGCAAAAGCGCACAGCAGGGTGCCTGAGAGCACAGGAGTGACATTATATCGCATTAAAATCTGTAATTAAAAGAACAGTTCTGGCTTGGAAAAAAATTAACAGGGAATGCCAATTCCTCAACTCTTGACGGGCAGGCAGAATTCAGAGAGACATCATGCAGGTGTAGCAAGGTATCCATGTTATGTCATGCTGGGCTGGGCCTTAAAAGAAGGAGCTAGAGAGAAAGCTCAGCAAAGGTGCTGTGTGAGCCGAGTCCTCTGGCTGTGATTTTCAGGGGTCCCACAGGACCAAGCGGTTTCCACTGGAAGTGTGAGCTGGCTTTGACTTCTGTCTCTGAGTGTTTTCCTTTCTCCTCATTAAAATTAACTTTCCCTGCTGATATTTCCTCCTAGTTGCCATTTGGTGATTTGTTGGACTTCCCTTGGGGAGAGGTAGCTGCAAGGCCCTGTCGTGTATGCCCTGTAACGTGGACTTTGGAGGAAGGTGGGAGGAAAAAAACGTTGCAAATTTGGAGAGTTGTAAAAGACACATTAAAAGCTGTTATTTACATATGAAACAAAGCATTTTTATGAATAAGAGAAACTCATTAAGGCTTCCTAAACAGTGCCAGCTCTAAGGAAGAGACATTTTCATCTAGCTCTGTGTGCTGCGAGGGAGAGTTTTTTGAGATTCTTGATATTTACATTGAGAACAGGCTGTACCTTGTGAAGATCTGGAGAAAAAATGACGGGACACTTTCTTTACCGAATTGAAGCATCACCCCTGTGCAACCCGGGCTGGCGGGATGCAGGTGACAGGAGCAGGGGATGCACCGGGCTGGACCACACCGCTCCCTCCGTAACCTGCGCTAACACGAGCGCAGCTGGCTCCCAGCTAGCGTGCGTTACGGCCGAGCTTGGCTCTGGCAGCTCTGCTCCAGAGACCTCCAAACACTTCCCTTTCATATTGCTGAAAGGGTGAAGAGTAATACAGCGCATACTTTGTGCAGAGGTAGGGCTGAATTATATTGGATCATTCCCTGGCTTTCAGAAATATCAGTCCTAGGCCTGAACTATGTAATTTATGGCAGATCTTTGTTTCAATGTACATAAGCATTCTAAAAGACATTAATTTACTGAATAAACCACTAGTCCGCTGACTTTATAAAGTGCCCTTCACTTTGCTTGCTGCGTATAATCGATCATCACGTCCATTCGGCCTTCGTAGAGTAGAAACTGGTATCACAAACAAGCATGTTAGAAGGCTTAATGTGAAGAAGAAACGGAGAGCAGAATACTAAGGGCAGGGCCAGCAGCAGCACCCGGCCGCGTGCTGACTGACCGCAGAGCCCGTGCCCGTGCCAGCGCTGTGTGGACCTGAGTCACCCATCCAAGGTCAAACACACGGACCGGTTTGGCAGCAGCAAGCAGGGACACTGGCCCTGCTCCATCAGATGGAGCTTTCCTGTACAGGTAATCACATTTTCCTTGATTTCTTTGTTTTGAGTTTGCAAGAAACTGCCCCTGCAGCCAGAGGGATTCATTCCCCAGAGGGGGAGCGGCCCCCCTGCCCGTGCCCTCCCCAAATCGGCGCTGGCATTC
>NW_010543779.1:3210-23217 GCF_000687285.1 Phaethon lepturus
CTCAGCGACAGGTCTGACTGGGAGGAGGAAGACAGGCAGAGAAGTGGAAAAACCAATTTCAGAAAGGAACATGGAAAAACCAAAAGGGGCTTGGGTCTCTGAAGTCGCCTCCTCCCTCCTCGCTTGCTCCTGGCAAGACAGACGGGGAGAGGACATGGTTCCCGGAGGGATAACCTCAGTCCCGAGAGGTGACAGGGACATACGGGCACAGCGTGTGCGCTCCTCCTGCCCTGGCAGCTCAGGGCACCTTTGCCTCTGGGGGACATCTCCCTCGGGGGAATTTTCTGTTGCTGCCCAGCCTTTACGCTGCAAGCGCCTATTGACAGCAGAGCGTGGTTCGTTGTGGTGAAACACAAGCCGCTTCGTTTCCTCCAAATAAAACCTTTAATGCAAAAAACCCACCCCATCTGTAACTGATGTCTGAATTCTCAGCACATGACTCAGGCAGGTGAAGCTATAAAGGTGATTAAGCAGATAAAGCGAAGGCTGCTGACTGCATTGCATTCACGTAGGCCGAAGTGCCAACACGCCTTTCGGGGCATAAACCGACCTCCACGGTCCCTACCAAGAAGTGCAAAGCCATGAGGTGGGACAGTCGCCCCGCGGTGCCGCTGCCATGAGAGCACTTTGCACCGTGTCTGCTCTCGGGCGTCAGCCCCCAGGCCGCCGCGCTGCCCGAGAGCTGCCTGAGGAAGGGGAAGAGGCTTGAACCGACACATTAAAGAGAGACCAAAATGAAATGTTGTGGGTGCGATTTGAACAAATGCTTCAGAGCTTGCGCTCAAAAATAGCACAAGGGAGGGGGTTTTAAGCCCTGTGCTGTGTTTCCAAGTAGCTCTTTGGATAAATTGACACAAATTCCAGAGGGATTTTAACTAGAAGGACAAGGATCCAGAGCCTCTGCTCAGCCTGTGCACAGGCTTTAACCATGTAATGGAAAAAGCCTGACTTGTGTTCCACGGGGCAGGGACAGGAATTTGGGAAGGAAGCATGCTTATAATGTGCATGTTTGCACAAGGTTTACTAGGATTATTTTTAGGAGTATTTATTGTACCTGGCCAAAAGGGTATGATGCAACACAAGCTCCCTTCAAATAAAGACTATGTAGTTTTGTGAGAAATGACAAAATAAACACGTACCCAGTGAAAGGTTCGGGACTAGCACTAATTTTTATTTTATCTTCAGCTTGATTTTCCTGTTACAGAAATAAATCTGCTGTTAAAGCTCTGTTTGCAGAGACGCGTGGTCTTTTACTGACACGGACTTCAACCTGCATCACGGGGAAGGATTCTCTGGGATTTCCCAAATACTTCTTTTCTGGGGGAGCGGCGGTGGCGGAAGAGCAATGAAAGCAAAGCAGATGTTATTAGGATTCAGATCGTTCCTGCTTACTTTCCCCAGCTGCTGTAGCGCAGTGCAAAGCCGCTCTGCTCTGAACCGTGGGGAAGGCACGAAGCTTCGCCGTGCTGGTTTGCTCCAGGCCCTGAAGAGGTGAAAGAGGAATTTGTCCTTCCTCTGGCAAAACCCACTGCTTACGCTGTTCACCCCTGTGGCGGCACGGTTCCTTATCGGCAGTTACACCGAACCAAAATTCCTTGCAAGGCTGCGCCAACACCCGCAGCTTGTGCCGCTGCGGAGCTCAGCCCGGCGCTGCCCGGGTGCCGGCGGCCGGCTCCGGCTGCGGTTACGTGGCCGTAAATCCCCGGCAGCCGGGGCAGCGCCAGCACTGCACCATGAAACTCAGGCTCCAGCACCGGGACATTCTTCAGATGTTTCCAAAGCTGTCTTGCCTCTTTCATCTGTATTTCAGAGATAACGAGTCAAATGCATTTCTGATGCCATTGGTTTAAATTTCCTCATTAACTCTAATTGCACTGAGTATGACACCGGGGGCTCCAGGCAGAGACGGGGCAGCCTCCTGCTCTGGCACGGCAAGGAAAGCCCGAGGTGGCGATGACAAGGGGAAAGCGTTAGCGCAGTCTCGTGTACGGGTATCCCCTGAGTAACTGCTGAAGGTGAAACCGTCTGGGACGTTAATCAGATCAGATCAAAGAGCAGAGCCTGTCCGGCCCGATCAGCCCCGACTGGCAGCATGATAAGCTCAGCGCCAGCGAATTCAACCGAGACACCTCTCATAAAACTGGTACCAGTGGGATCAGGAGGGCACCCTGACTGCGTGTGACTAAACAAACAGGAACACAAAACCACCTCTTTAATGCACCTGGGATTTAACAATGTCACCTTATGCACAACAGGTCTAATTCCAGAGAGACCTTTCCAAGTTTGTCCATGTTATCCCATCAAACGCCGAGCCTGGGAAGGCAGCATCCTGCTCCGGGACTGGTGCTGAACCTACTTCTCCAGTGCATTTTTAGGAGCACGACTGCCAGTGGCAGTTGTTGGACGGGGCTTGAATTACGGGGCCATTCCAGTTCCCTCCTTGCGTGAACGCCACTATCGCAGGCAGACAGCTGCTTTTACCTCTTCTCCGAAATTCCGTGAATTTTGGAACCCGTTCAAGACTGAGCAGATCAACTGGGGACTTTCCATTGTTTGCCGTGAGCTTCGGAGCAGCTGTTATTGTTCTTCATCATCTGCTGGAACGCTTCTGATGGAGTTATTGTTGTCTCCCGAGAAAACTTTCAGAAGACTTTCAGAATGAAGAAGCCTTCACATATTGGCAAAGTGATTTTTTGGTTTCATTCCCAGGTTGATAGTCAAGAGTTTTTCCTCTTTACTGACGTCATGGCTTCTGGATGCGCTCAGACTAACTCGTGGGTGAATTCAATATTCGTCTTAGTAGCTTCTGCTACATTTTCCTTTTTACCCCACGGTGGTTTATGGCCACTAATTCTTACAGAACCATGTTTAATTTCCATAGAAGAGCAAAATAAAGTCAGAAAAAAATCTTTATTCTTGAAATGTTTAGAAGAAATAAAAGAAATTAATTGCTGTTGCTTAATATCCCAATGTCTTTGTTGGTTTTTTCTTTTGCAAAGAATTCTCACACATATCTACATCTGTAGCTGTTTTTCCATGCATCTGGGTTTTGTCTCCCTCTTTTTGTGGGAACACTGAGGGGCATTGTCAGCTTTTTCTAAAGCTATGGACTTAGAGATCCAGAAATCTACTAATTAGTTCATGTTTAATCTGCACGATCTGCAAGAGCAGTTCTGGAGTCTTGTAGATTTGTTCCAGCACAGTCAAAGTACGCTGATTAGATTGGTAAAAAGCCAAAAAAAAAAAAAAAAAGCATAAATAGCAATTATTTTAAATAAATTCCAAGCACACAAAGACTGATTTTAGCCTGGGCTGTTGAAAAATTTCATGCAAATTGTAGTGTGTGTTTATTGCATTTTTTTCCCAAACGAAATGGAAGAGTTGGACTTCTTAGTAGTCAGAAAAAGTTGAAATGCCATGATTAGGAGCAGTGAAACAGCTACTCCCCGCAGCTGTGCGGTGCCTTGCAGGGGAGAGCACCGTCACCAGCGTTTGCTGTGTTGCCTGTTCCCGAGGCAGAGAGCTGTCTCTTAAAAATCCTGGTAAAATCCTAATGCCTGTAAAACCAAACCACTCCTGTTGAACCGTGCCATCTCCCAAGGTCGCTCGGGCTGCCTGGCAGGAGCACAGGGCTGCTCCCCGCTGCAGCCACCCGCTCACAGCCCAAACCCCGTTTGGTGAACGGGCTGAGGTGCAGTTGCAGGGCAAGGAGGGTTGTCCCGCTCCCCGTCAGTCAGTGCAGCCGACGGTGCTACTCGGCAGTGCCCTTCCCAGCGCTCCGGCGGTTGCTGTCCTCGTTCTCGGGGTGGAATGGAGTTTAAACAAGGAATTTATAAGTCTTGCTCTTTGGTTCATCACAAATTCAGAGGAGCCAGGAGGTTCAGCTCCCCAGGCTGCGCTGCTGGTAGGAGGCTTCTTCCATCGTTGGTCTCACAGGACTCCCGCACTTGCTGAACAGCAACATGCACACTAAATACAGATAAATGCAGGGTAGAAAACAAGTCAAGTATAACTTGAATGTTTATGGACACAGTTGAGCAAGTCCTCTGCTTTTGAAAGGCTTTCAAATGTTTAGGAAACAAAGTCCTAATGAAAACCTCCCATCTTACAAGTAGGAAAATGTGCTGTTAAGAACCACTAGAGTTTTGCAACACAAATCTTATTATTGTCGTTGAAAACACAACTGGAACTTGACTCTGACTTGCAGCAAGCAGCCATTACACATTTTGGGAAGTGTCACGGAGCTTTAGACCATCACTGGCAGGAAGGTACAGAGGGACCTTGGAGTAAATGAGCATGAGCTCCTAGATTAGCTCCACTTAGTCACGCTCTGCTGGGAGGTTTAAAACAGCTCCTGTGAAAAGGAAGGAGCTTGTCCTTCCCTCGGAGAGGATGCCGGTGCTCCTCTCAGCAGCGATGCTCAGCCCGGAGCAGCCGTGGCTGCGAGCTGCTGCCGAGCGCTGAGCTTTTCTCCCTCCGTGCTGCAGCCCCAACACCTGGTACCCGATGCCCATCAGCTCATGCTTCCTGGTAGGGTTGCCCTCCTTCCCCTCATCCTGGTAGCCCTTTGCATTTATCTACACTGAGTTTCACCTGCACTTTATTGCCCAGTCAGTCATTCATAAGAAGGACTCGCCTGTAGAGCCTTTCTATAGCTCTTTACAACCTGCCCCCATCCTTACTGCCATAAATATCTTTGTGCCATCAGCAGACTCCCCCGGCTAAGTGCTCAGCCCTTTTTCCAGGTCACTTATAACGACGTTGAGCTGCACAAGCACCAGCATGGACGCTGGGACGCCACTCGTGACCTCCACGCTCCTGCGAGACCAACCAGCACCTCCACCCTCCGTCCCTTATCCCTGAACTCATTACTCAGCCTCATTTATCCTACAACTAATGGCTTCAGAAAGCGCCTTAATTCTATTAGATTCCCTAGCTTTTTGCATGGGTGGCTCTGCAGCCTTACTCATGGTCTTTTAATATTATTTTGGGGTGTATAATAGAATTCAACCACTCTTAGGTGCTCTGTAAAGAAGTGGGGCTGGGAGAGGAAAGCGCTGACTACGTGGTGTTTTCAGCAATTAGCAGCCTATGTGGTATTTCTGCTTCGTTGAGTTTTACTCAAGGAAATCAAATGCTGGCTGGCATTCCATAAAAGTGCAACAAAATGTGAGTGTTTGCTGCTAGTGTGACTGCATTAGATCCAGACTACCCAAAACCAGTGCCACATTTCATCTGGTGGGGGAAAAGCACAGCATCTATCTATAGTCACTGATCCTTCTAATTCACGGGGAATTTGGCGGCTTTTTTCAGCTCTGATAAAAACAATGCAGCACATAAGCCTCTTTGAGTCATCCTCTCTGCTATAAGAACAACCATAAACAGCTGATTTCTATAAGGCAGATGTATTTATAGGCTTGGGATAGAATATAGATTTTAAAATGCCACTTTTCTGCTTCAAAGAAATCGACTTACATTTTTAATCTGTATAAAACTAATCCAGCTAATTAATGAAAATGGCTACAGAGTAAAATGAATTGAAGTTTCAGAAAATCATTAAGCATTGATATGGCTGCATGCTCTGACGTGGTAATGAGGCATGACATGGTGAACATTATCGAACTATATTTGCAGCCAGGTAGTATAAGAACTTGTGGGCAATGAGATGCTGCAATGTGAGAGCTTTGCTCTGGAGGAGACTCTTGCTTGGCATTGGGAGAGCACTGTTATTCAGGAAGGAGCTGTGACCCTTCTAGTAGAGGGACGATCTGGGACGTCAGGTCCCGTTTTCCATCCTGCCACTGCCTTGCACCATCCCCTTATGCATCAGCCTTTAAAATGAGCATGGTGCTGTGCGATTCCCGGAGAAGCCTGTGCAACCAGGGCCCAGGTCACCACGGGAGTTGTGCTGAAATCCCACTGAAATAAATGCGCAAGGCAAGTCAGTACGAGCTGGGGCATGAAATCCCTTTTCCTTCTTTGAGAAATCTGCTCTTTCTTCAGGCGGCCAGCAGCTCCCTAACGTGGAGGTACCGCCACGCGCTCGCACCAGCAGCGGGTACTTCCATCTCCTGCCGCAGCCATTTTACAGATCCCTTCCCCTCCCTGAACAAACATTTGCAGGATCAAAATCAAACTGCATGAGAAATGAGGAACTGTTTCCCTACGAAGCAGAAATCACGTCTCACACGGAGATTTATCATGCGGGAGAATCGCGTTTTCTTCTCCCGGGGAGGCATGTTGCACCTTGACTCCTGTCACATGCCTCCGTCAGAAGGGGAACAGAAGGAAGGGGCAGGCACAAAGGCTCTTGCTCAGCCTGAAGGAAACACCGAGCCCTGCGTATTCCCTCAGAGCCAGAAAATGCTCCGAAGGATAATGCACAAGACGCAGCGCTGCTCCTGAGGTCGGGAGAAAGCCCTGGGCTAGGCGACGCGCTGCACGGTGGTGCGCCGGTCACGCCACCTCCGTTTTGCCCGTAGCTTGCTCAGCTGGTGAGCTCTTCGGGCCACGCTCTACATGCAGTGTTTAGCCCACCTGGGCCTCTTGGTGTTGCTATAATGCTAGCAATGCATAGGGGCTGGATGTAATGCCAGCAACCTGTTGAGGGGGGGGTACAGTCCCATTTATAGCCTGTATAAGAAACCTTAAGGAGGCCAGTGCTGCCATCCTTGCTCTGACATGTGTCCACAGGCTGGTAATCAGCCGTAACCATGTGAAAACCTGCTCTCTCCACTGAAAAAGGGCAATTTTTGAGACAATGAAGGATCCTCCTGGGAGCACTGGGTGGTAAAAACTGAAAGTCAGTCTCCTGTCTGGAAAGTCTGGGAAGATTTGTGTGCTTGTGGAGTATATATTCCACTCAAGTATTATCCATTTTCTTAAATGTTTCCACCTCATCTGACAGAGGATGCAAAAACACAGCAATAGAACATGCAGAAACTGCAGCTGGTTTCTTAGTTAAACCCAATTTTTCAGCACAGGCAATCAAATCTCTTTCTTGTTCCATGCTCTTGCCCAGTAATGTATTGAAGCGGGTGATTATTTTCTGTATTATATATAAGTACCTTGTGTATTTTGCTAAGACAATTTAGACCACACTGCGACTCTTGTAAAAACAGCCTGACGGGACACACTTGGAATCCAACAGGTTGAGCTGACTGCAGACACCTTGAAAACCTCTTTTCCTCCCCCTCCCTCCTTTCCACTCCACCCGCTGCAGGTCCCAGCCTACATGCCGTGTTAAAACAGCCTCATGAACCGACATCCTCACTAATGAGCATTTCTGATCCACTGCTTCCAAGGGGAGCAGCTGGAACCTTCTGGGGAATTGCCTCTTCATTGCAAAAGGCCAGGAGAGGAGGAGCCTTCTAGAAATCATTCTCTGCTTTGTTACTGCGTCTTCCACTTCCTCCTCCAAGCAGATTTGGCTCTCAAATCCTGATTCCTATGAATAGGTGGTTCTTGATTTTTTAAAATTATTCTGAAATAGGATAGCTTTATGGACAATTTCTGAGGCCATGGGGGACCAATGTAAAAAGTACCACAGAGCCTACAATCTCATTGTCTTCTTCACCCCTCGAGTGGAATAAAATAACTTCTTCTGGCTCAGAATATTTTGGCATCACAAGCTTTCATTCCACATGCCCAGTGACCAGCCACGCTGAGTCCCAGACACCGGCGTTAGGGGTAACTCCTGCTAACGTACTTTTGACTCGAGGAAGGAGAGGGGACTACAGCCCCCTCCCAAGCAAGAGGAGAGAGAGGAAAATCCCGCTGCGGACTTCCCCTCCCTGCACGGTGCCTACTACAAAGGGAGGTTGCTAAAGCAACAGTTTCTCCTCGCTGACTCGAACTAGTCACGCACATGGGCCTTCTGCTGAATCAGTACCAGCGCTATCAGAAGAAGATGGAAAAAGCTCCTTCCTCTACTTACGCAGTGGCTCCGACAGCTCAGCCAGCACCTCTGGGAGCAGTTGCTCTGAATTCACTCGGTCCTGGTCTGACATTTCCTGCAGCTATCCACACCCCTGGGGAGCGCTTCTCCACAGCTCCGCTGGAACCATTCATGCCAATTGCCTTCATAAGAACTATAAAGGAGTAAGATATTTAGCATCAACCCACTCAGCCCCCACCAAAATAACTTCAGGCTGAGGTCTTCAGCGGCCGGCGTGGTGCTGTGCTGTTGCACCGGCAGCACGCCGCTCCCCGCAGGGCGCCCAGGCTTCTGGCCTCAGCACCCTGCAGCAGCCCTCCCTGCGCAGCCTCTGCGGCCGCGTGTCCTGGTGGGGTGGCAAACAATAGCCCTTCTGCTCACCTTGCGGGCCGGTAAAGAGAAAAGGAAAATGCCTCTGCCAAAAACCTGGCTGTGCGATCTGAGCGCGGGAAGGGCTGGCTCACACTAGCAGTACCTCTGTTAGCTTTGGCTTTGAGGGCAGAAGCGGGGCGATGACGGGAAGGGACTGCTCCACGGCAAAGGGAGCCCAGCTGTGGGCGACCGCAGCAGCCAGGTAGAAACACGCAGGGACGGTGAGATGCCCCACAGGCCAGTGTTCCCAGCTGGCTTCTGCATTTATTTCTATCAGCATATCAGCCAGCTAACCTCAGAGTTCAAAGCTGTTGGCCTGCGGCAGAGGAGAACAGCACATCCTGCACAGCCTGCGAAAGGACTCAGAGCTCCTGGGTGAGATATGCAGGTAAAGGGCTGGATACCAGTGAGGATTATTTTTATTTCACTATTTAATTCAAGGTTTATTTGTTTCCTGTGTTGATACTGATGCTGATTCATCCCAGTTCAGAAGCCGTCACGTACGGAGAAAGGAAATAACACAATCTGGCTTCCCTCTTTTGGCATCTGAACAACATAGCTCCTCAGGAGCACTCGAGAGGCCAGCAGCATGTAAATGCTTTCCCTCATGGCGACACAGACAGAACTTTCTGGTACTAGAGTAACCCCATTCCTCCCTTTGACTAGCCACAGCTGCACGTACCTTTGGTGTAACATCATGGTTATGCAATGCTGACTCTCCCACTTTGCTCTTACGGTGCCTCTCTTGTATTTGCGCAAGCAGAAGCCGCGACGGAGGCCGGCAACAGCCTCTGAGAGCCCAGGCACTTCTCAACCCTCCTTTTCTGAGCCTGCTGTGCCCCCACTGGCATCAGGTGAGCTGGCAGCACCGAACACCACTGCATTGCAGCCCAGGAGGGCGCAGTTTTCTCCAGTCTCTGTCCAGAAGGAACCTGGTAAGGCATGAACACATGGGCTGCCCAGTGCACTCACCCACCTCAATGATACCGACTCTGCTGGGATGCGCGCTAGTATTTACAAGTACATCTAGGCCTGCTGCATCTCTGGGACCCCCTCCCTTAGGTCACCATGACTTCTGCAATCATCCCGTTCACCAGGACTAATGGAGCACAGATGTACTCTTGAGGGAGTGAGCATGAACCAGAATCCTCATCTCTGGAATGCTTCCCAGGAGGAACCATCTCCTCACCATCGCGTATCCCAAAGTACCTAAGGAGAAGACAGAGCAGGAAATTAAGCAGAAGAGTGAGTTCCTAGCATTTTTGCTACTTTATCCCTTTAAGGTTCTCAAGCAGAATTTATGATCACATCTTCTTCAGAGGAAAAGTGTTGTGCTAACAGGTAAGCAGGAAGCAACCACAGTGAGATACAGATCTGTAATGCTTTAATTAAAGCACAGGTAAACAGTGAACAGCCGCAGACCTCTCAAGTGTTTCACAAGCCTCATCTTAGTCATTACTGTTTGCCTTGTAGGTTGCAAGGTGCCTAAGACTGCTCTCCATGCTAGCTTGTAGGGCATGGAGCACAACGGGATGAGCCTAACCCGGCTGTCAGGCAGAGCTGTGTACTGGTGCTTGTCCACAACAACTGAAGGATCCAAGTGCACAGCAGCAATGAAAATGCACAACCTGCCAATGTGTGACCAAGCTGTGTCAGGGCAGGAAGAAGAGATGTTTCCTTCGAGACTGAAGACTAAAGTGTATTAAAAAGAGAAAGGAGTCTTTGAAAGCTTGTCCCGCGCCGATTCCCCCAGTGTGGCAGGAAAGACCCATGTTTCTGATTTACCAATTTTGGCAGGGAACGTAGCCAGAATGTAAAACATGGGTGATCGTAAGCAGAACTAAACAGTGGGGGGCTCTGGCAGCACAGTACCGTCCACGATGGACAGTGTGGGACCCTCCTTGTGACCCTGACAACAAAGCAACAGCAGGAAGCGGTGTGGCGCTGCTGGCCATGGCTGTAATTGGCAACAAAAACACAGAAGCCTTTTTAATATTGCAAAGACAGAAATTAAATCCTTCTCCTCTTACGCAATGCTTGCCCTTCCTCAGCAGGGATCAAATCAATATGGGACCATGCAAAGTCAATGGTTTATTTCAACGGGTTTTGAATTGGGCTTTGTAGGCAAAAAAGCATCAGCCTTGTTTCAAGCTCCATGAAGACACATCGTTGTTTCCATTCCACGTCTATTTGTAGGACAGAAACGTGACTTTGTTCCTCTTTGATCCCGTTTAAATGTTACACTATTTTAAAATAAAGTCTGTCAGGAAAAAAAGAATCAAGTCTAAGGCTGGAATTATCCCTGGTGAAAATTGGGGATCCCACTTGTTAGTGAATGAGAATCACCTTGAAGGAAGTTAAGAACAACCTTGTAGCATTAATGTTGTATTTCCCCATCCTTTCTTCTGGTTTATGTTAGCACCTTAGCCTTACTTCTGTGGTGGTGGTTTAAGCACACAAGTCACTATAATACAGCTACCAAATCATATAAACAGTGCTAGCAGTTTACCGCATACCTTTCTGGAGGACGTGAACAGCAGTAGAAAGAGAACTTTCACATCATTTCTGGAGAAATGCTACAGCTGTAGGCCAACTTATATAACTGATTTAGTTCAACAGAATTGCTTTCTGCTTTTAATCTGCTCAACAGTTTATCTTTGCTGTCGTGATCGGTTGAGCTTTCTTTAAACCATTATGGATTAGCATTCTGTTATAACAGGTTAAAAGCTTAGCTTTGTTTATTTTTGTCAAGAATGGGGGTGGGATATCAGGTTCAAACATTCAGGCAGCAGTTTATGAATGGTTATTTTTCTTACATGGCAATCAATATATTCAGGTACTGAATGCAAGGCTAAATGCTTCCAGAGACAGTACTAGTGGCTGGAATAAAAATATTTGTGACTTCATTAAAAAAGAAGAAAAACAAAGAAGGACCTTTATAAATTTGCAACAGTATTTTAATCTGTAAATACAAAATTTAATCCAGCATTCAAATAGTTCATGACACCCACCAGCTTTGTATGGAAGACCAAAGAGTAAATGGTCTGAAAACTTAATTAATAAAGTTGGTTGAGAATTTTACTAAGTTTGCATTGTTGTTGCGATTTGGAGACAGAAATCCTGCCAAAAGCAATCTGTCATTCAACTGCAGGAAGATAGTACACCATAATGCACATAAAACACCGAACAAACAGAACCTCAGCCACACCACTTACAAAGAGGCGTTCAGATAATATTAACCAGCTGTTCAGTGATTTTTCACAGTGGATTCATCCACTATGAAAGTGGATAATCTATTAGAAGACTACAGTATGAATCCAGTTCCAAATTTCTACTATAAATTGATGAGCACAATATACTGTTTTAAACCAAATCCAACAATTAGCACCCTTCTTTGACCTTTGTGTAATCTAAATGATTTGCAGATGCCAGCCTGGGATGGAGTGAGAGATTGTGTTCCTGAGCACTGCCAATAATCCTCTGTGCAGCTGAACACTATTCCAAGGAAACACTAATTCTGTGATCAGTTGTGCTGGCAACCTCGCAACTTTCCTATCTAAAATGAAGCAAGTAGGCACTTTCACATTGCTAAGAGAAACACAGACACTAGAGAAGTTAAAAAAACAAGTGTCTAGTGGTGCTAGAAAAAATAAAAACATAAACCTGGGAAAGTAATTCAGAAAAGAGGAGGGAAAAAATCCAACTGATTTGCAATTAGTGCGCTGTTTGTTTTGCTTTCTTATCGGGAGGGATCTTTATTCTGCACATTCCAGTGAATGGCCATTAGCTATTAATTTCTCTTCTTTCTGACGGCAAGTGGAGCACCATTCCAGAGTTTCAACATTCCCTTGATGCTGCTCTGGTTAATGCTTGTGTGCTATTTAAACAAAGCATATTCCAACCAAATCTGACTATATATGGAATTCCCTGACAAGTAAAAATTTGGATGCCCTACAAAAAAGAACCATGAAAACAGAATACAGACACAAATATACAAACCACTCCGAACTGCAGAAACTCAACACGTACTAAAACAGGCTCTTGGTGGCAAAGGTCAGGTATCCAGTGTGACCGACCATCTCCCTGAGTGGCACGCCGCTTTTGAACTGCTGCAGATTAGCACACGGGCTACCTTGGTTTGATGGGTTGCGGCTGTCAAAGCCAGTGCTAGAATTATCTTCAGCTGCTTTTCCAAGGTCAGGGATTTGCAAACTAATTGTCCTTACATTGTACACTCGGAGCAGAATTTCCAAAGTGTTAATCTCTGTAAAACCATATTCTTCCATTGCTAGGCAGGTTCTTTGGACTTGTTCGATGCAGGGGGAGAAAGAGCAGATGCGGCCACCTGCAAAATGAGACAGGTAGTGGAAAAGAGGGCAACACCCATAACAAAGCACTTTTTATCTTCATTAAAATTCTCCCAGATCCCTGTAGAATTACTATTACATAGATAAAGTGAAAACATTCTTCAAGAAAATCTCCATGAGACAACTATGCAGGCTTAAAGTGCCAGCACAAAATCATAGATGACTCTACAAGATGGCTCAGACCCTTTAAAAACTGCAACAGCAAATTCATTCATCTTCCAAAATCCATTGTTGCCTACCACGTTTGTTCATGATAAAACCGTTAAAGTTGATCCCTTTAGAGCAGCAACTCTTGGAATCACTATCCACTATTCTGGACTGAGGCACCAAACTGAAGCTGGCACCTACACAAAGCCAGAAGTCATTCTCCACACACTGTACAGAGTTGCCTTCATTAGAATATAAGCGTGCATGCACACACACTCTGACAAAAGCGGCTGTGTTTACTTGAGAATGGTATGCATGTACAGAATAAAGTAATCTCTCCAGGCCATAGATGGAGTGCTGTTAAGGCTTTACCCTTTTAGTCAAGCTGACTAGCATGTCTCCTGAGCATTAAAGTTTACTGGATATCACATTGAGCACGTTTACAGCAAATGCTTCGGAAGTCTAGGACTTTTAAGTGATAAACTAACACTCGTCTCCTTGTCTGTGCACAGTTCAGACTTTTGATTCTAAATACAGAGTATTAATAGGCCCCCCACAACTTTCTGCATGCTACAATGTCACCTTAACAGCTAAGAATAGAATGATTCAGATTTACTCTGAAAAGCCACAGCCAAATCAGATCAAAGAATTATAAGGATACTGTCTGCCATAAAGACAGGGCATGTGCTTTCATGCAGGACACAGCGTCCCACAAGGCAACTGCCCTTCCTGAAAAGCTTTTGTGCTGGGGGAAGGAACACTGGGCAGTGCAGCTTCATCTATTGTTTCACTTATTAAAATTAGATGAAAATGCTTGATGACCTGATTTGCATTCCTTCCCAGCCCTCTCCCAGGCTCATCCAGTCAAGTCTTCCAACACCAGTTGTCTAAGCAGTTAAAGAACCCGCACAAGTGAGAGCAAAGCACCCTGCTAAAAATAGAGGCTATGCTGGGACTATGTGAAGCCTGCTTTATCTCAAACGCCCCTTTTTTTTCCCTTTTTCCTTTCTAAAGTCACATCTCTAAAAAAAGAAAGCATCAGGTCTGAAAGTGTCACTGTAGCACTCTAGTTACGGTGCAGCGACAATGTGCTGGGTACTGACTGGGGAAGAACACTTTCCATGACCATTAATCCACCATACACTATGTAGGATTTAATTTTAGTTCTGAAATAAAGTCTCTGCAGCCAGGGGTTCTTATCATGCACGTTCAGAACAAAGTACCCTGGACAAGTAATTCCCTGGAGTGACAATTAAGAAACAGATCTAATAATCACCTGCAAAATTAATGCTGGTATGTGTCATTATCAACCAACTCTGTTGAAGCCAATTTAATTGCACACCCAGTCCGCTAGCTCCCACGAAATTAGATTGGTATGTTCTTCAGCATGGCCAGGGCTACCAAAATTATTCCGAATCAGACAGCTAATCTTTTCTGGCGAAAGCAGTACACACTTCTACCATGTTTGTAGATGTGAGAGAAAAAAGCTCAAGAATAAATTTCTGTTAAATAATTAGAAAGCTACTATGAGGCACATATGTTATAAAGAAAGATGTTGTATTCTTACTGTGTAAGGAACTGAACAAATGTCTAACTTAGCTAAATGTCAGTTCACAATAACTCTTTGTCTGCAAAGCAAAAATTTGCAGAGAGACCAGAGACTTACTACTATTTCATTCAGGCTTTTTGTTTTTTGGTGTTTTATATTGCAATAGAAAATATATTTACATTTACAGTAAGTCTGTTCTTATTTATTCCGACTACAAGGGTTTCAAGATCTGTTTAGGCTTTCGAATTCACATGCTCTAGATTTACAGTCAAAAAACTAAGAAGCCTGCACACAGCTGTTGCCATACAAGCTGCAAAGCCGCCTACGGTTCTTGTCAAGCCTTCAATTAAAGGCAGAGCACCCTTCATTTTGCCTCAGGATGGTCAGCTGAGCGCAGCACGTCAACACCAAACTTGGTGATGATTTATCAGACCGCCTCTTGCAAAGCAGACTGCTTGGCTAAGTAGGGTTACAAAAAAGGGGCTTTCAAGCCACTTGGCAGGGAAGAAAACTCTTGTTTGCAATAGCTAATATCCAGAGGGGAAGCGCAAAAAATAATATTACTTTACTTACTGCACTGCTGGGAGTTTCTCAGGTATGAGGAGTGAGAAAACAGCCTAACAGCTGGTATTCCATGTAACTGAGAGCATCCAGTGGGTTTTAGTAGGTCCTGCCAATTGCATTTTTTCCCCTTTCATACCTGTTGTTCTGGTTATTATTATAGATCCCTCCCAAATAAATATACCTACAAATAGCTTAGAAGAAAAACCACAAAGCATCCGTCTTTATGGATCCTAACAAGTGGGAGAGGAGTCTCCTCTACTTTTTCCTGTATATATCATCGGGCAGGCCAGATTTGACTTGCAGGCTGGACTTGTTTGATTAAGCAGATATTAAGAGAAGATTGGAAAGGTACAATTAGCAGAAGGTAAAATGGAAGGCAAAAATGAAACTGCAGTTGCAGACAGCGAGAGCCTGTCTAAAATAGAAAGATTTGGGAAGCTTCACTTGCCATGGTGACCAGCAAGAAAACATGGACTCTGGGCAGCAGAAAACCAGCACTCAGAAGGACATGCTCTTCTGTTCTAGGAGCAGAGACATCATCATCTTCAACAGACCAGATGCTTCTGAATTCTCTACATCGTAGGTTGTCCTCTGTACCCCCGCTGGATTACCAGCTAAGCAACACCCTTTCTGTCACAATCACCAAACAGATATAAATCTAGATTTCAGCATTCACAATTCTCAGATTCTCTAAGAGCCCTCTTGTCCTTTAGACATCAAGAGGCATTTAAGGGCTTAAAGGACTTGAATATGCATTGCTTCGTCTTGCCATGCCACGGATTCCTTAGTGAATGAAGAAAAGACATGTACTCCCCCCATCTCCACTCGCTGGGGCGCACTGCTCTGCCTGGGGATCACAAAGGGGTGGACTAGGCTAGAGAGCAGTGAAAACAACTGAACGGAAACTTTTTAATACAAACTGAGTTTGTGTTCTTTCAGAGCTCTCCTTTTAGGAAAGCTACCATTCCTAAATTTGGTTAATGAGATCTGTGTGTCATCATAAATTGATATAGTAATTATTCAAGATTAATCCTGTTCGCATTGGGAAGCTGTGTGAGCTTTTTGATCTGAAGAGCTGTCTAAAAATGTGTTTATTCATGTATAATGCATCTGACAAGTGCTACAGTTGAGAAGAAGAGAATAATAAGACTGTATGAAAGACTTAAATTTTTTTCTACCTTCAATTTTACAGGGAGTGAATTAGTTTGAAACATTTAATGGAGAGGTTAAATCACCCGAACCTGTAGGCTGGAACAAGCCCACACAGTCCTGGCAGTCACTCTAACCAGCAATAGGGTCAAGAGGATATGAAAATTGAAGTACAATTCAGACTGGAATGATTAGAGAAGAGAGCTTAAGGGAAGGGGGAAATAAAAGAGAAGATTTGCATCCACATAGCACTTTACATTTTAGCAGACAGTGTCTAATTAATAATCAAGGGACACACCCTCGCATCTTTACAAGAGGTCAGTGCTTTGAAAGTTGCTCCTCTTTCAAGAGCAGTTCCTGGTACGTTCCTGTGCAACTCCAACAACTGTTTTGTTTCTGGTTTGTCAGAGCAAGAACTAACATCTCTACCAGTTCTATTTAGCCAATAATTGCATTAGGTTTCAAGTATGGAAAATCTGGCAGTGTTACCCAATTGACAAGAACTCCAGTGCATGCTTATGATAGAGAAAACGTGTCCAAGTTATGTGCTCTCACTTCTGTAGGTTATAGTATGTGTCACAAGTGCTCTGACAGGTTTTTTCATCATCCCAATATTATTCAGAAGATGCAAAAACAACATAATGTAGTGCAGCACCATTAAGTTCCAGGGGAAAAGGGCTTGCAATCTTAGAAATGACTCTGTGATGTAAAGAATACAACACAGCATTTTCATCTCTGGTAAAGAACACGGCTCTGGGTTTTGGGACTTCAGTGCATTGTCATAATTGGAAGATTACGTTACAAAGATCTCATGGAAGACAAAAATCACACAGGCATTATCATTATATAGGGGCAAGGCAGAAGAGTCACTGAGCAGCATCACCGTGGCATTTACTCTGTGCTAGTAGGACACTAAAAATATTGCCTCTGTAAAAGGGGACAGAACGTCCTTTAAGTGTGTGTGCTCGTGGGCGATTTGATGTAGCTTCCCTGACAAGTGAAATTAGAGGATTCGGCTGTTGGAAGAAATTAAAGGATGTTTCTTGATTCAGAAAAGAAAATTTTCTCCAAATCACTTGCCAGCTCATTAATAGGAGCTTGATGTGATTTTCTGCAAATCTGACCTTAACCTCTACATTTGTAGGTGTATCCTTCAAAAGAAATTTATTCCTGCTCACTATTATGGGCTGGCAAAAGCATGCAAGAAGGAAATTAAAAAATCAAATTGGGGAAGAAAACCTAACAACTTCCTTTAAGGATCCTTTCATCCCAAACTACTTCCTACAAACTGTGTTAAGGCCAATAGCTTTGGCTGGCGTTCCACAGCATGGATTACGTACGATGCAGGAATCCTTCTGCTTGACTCTTGACAGGTGAGAGAATCACTTTTACTTCAGGCCAGGCCTGTGTGCACCTGACCTACCAATCCCTGACAGACTAGACAGAGCTAGGTTAATGCCCTCCAGTAAGATACAACTCCTGGGGCTGGCTGAGCAAACAGCCAGTGCTTGGGAAGCAGATAAAGCTGCTTTGTGCATTAGCACCCAGTCCTTGAGCCCAGCAGGGCAGCTTTGCACTAGACCAGTCGGCCCCTCAATGTTGAGAGGATATGCTTCCACTTAAGTTAGTTGGTGGATCTTTAACCTCACCTTGAGTTAATACTCCTTGGAATCAAAGCAGGTACCACACTAGCAAAGGCTGGTGCTGGCATTTTAGCAAGCACTTATTGCTTCATGCATTTATTCCAAAACAATCTCCTGGGGTCATGAGAAGTGTTGATACCGACTTGAGTACCACCTGCATGGGTGGAGGACGACAGCATGCTAGACTGTCAGGCTCCACTTCCTGCCCTAACACATTCCCTGTGCGTTCCTGAGGTAGCTCTAGGTTCCCGAGCCCAAACATCAGCCTTGATGCCACTGCCCTCTTCTCAGTGTGATTCAGCTGGAGGTACTCCCTACCCAGATACCACAGGGGTGAAAGTTGTGGCCAGGGATTTCAGCTGCTCCTCAAAGCCACAGCTGGGTGGTTTAAAAATGGGACCATGAATAACCTCTGGGGCTCAAGAAAACTAGCCAGTGAGACTTTCTACATGGACCTGGTATTCCCTGAAAGCTCAGGGGAGGAGGGAGGCAAGCCCAAATGAAAACTGAAACTAGCCAAACCAGGCAATGCCTTACCTGCACCACAGGCTACTGGGAGGATGAGATAGTATTTATTCTCTTATACAGCATCTGTAACAACCAAACCTGGCAGGTTAGGACAACAATCAATGGCTATGCTAAGGGGAAGAAAATGCAAACAAGACCTGTTTTAACTCCAGTGTGTACAAACGAAACAAGTATAAGACTTTGGAAAATGAAGACCAACTATTACTACAAAGAGCAGCGTTCTGCTGAAGGGCTTCTGTGATGGCAGGAAATGCAGAGGCCCAAACAGAGATGTCCAGAGGGAACTTTCCCTGACGGGTTTTGGGGGGAGACCTGACAGCACCATGTTCCTGATTCACATGATATTTTGAGGATGACAATTTGACAAACTCATAATTTAGGGGTTTTAGGACACTCGAGAGGGAGTGGCAAGTCTGAATTTAAGAGTAAAATCTTTAAAAGAAAGGAAATAAAAAGAGGGGTGGTTTTAATAATTTTGTGACTCAGACTGTTAATTTAAACACCACCAAGGACCAATTTAAAATGCAAGAGGCAACCTAATATATGGTTGTATTTTTCAATCTCTCTACCTGAAAATTTAAAATCTGTATGAAAATTATTGTACAAATGGGTTTCTGCCTCATCTTCCACAGCCTTGGAAGAAATAGACAATATTTATGAGGGTAGGTGGGTGCAGAATTATATTCAAAGCACTACAGTATTCAGCTGTACAGTGACTGTGGGTCAAAAGTTTCAGGGCATTTAAGAACTGTAGAATATTGAGGATATTTTTGTTACCTCACAAATTTTTCATTTACTTCATTTCTTAAAATTTAGCCTGAAGGTGTTAACAGCAACTTTGCAAAAACCACCAAGGTCAGATATTGTGAACAGCAGCTATGACTATAGAAAAGTATTAATCATTAAGAAAAACAGTGTAGGTCTGGAAATGAAAGCAAGTTCTGCAGTGCAGCAGTGCCTGAGAGATATTACAAGCAGCATTTGTGCTGAAGGTGTGACTAGTGAAATCTGCACAGAAGGATGGAGCTCAGATGCAAGCCTGAACGTTGGCAGAGCACATCACCAGAGAACAAGAATCTTCTAGTCACAAAGCTACTGTGCCATTTTATTTTTTTAGTCCTTCAGAGGTTGGCAGTGCTTTAAATGGGAGGCCAAGCTACTGTCAGTAGTGTATTTACAGCATACTGCAAGGCATAACGTGAGTGATAAATGTAGTCTGTAAAGAGGATCATTAACACTCAGCCTACTAGGAGCTGCAACTATTCAGGATCTTCAGCCTAAGTACGAGAGAAAACATTGATTTGGTAAGGTTTTGTTAAGGTTAAGAACTCTCTCTTACATACTGTCTCAGCTGAACACACTGTAATGAATATTGTGGTTTTAAAGAGGAGGCTAGCTGATGTTATATATTGAATTTGCTTAGCTCTGATTTCATTCAAACTACCTTAAGACTTTAAGGAATAAATTACGACTCTCTGGCAGTACAGCTGTGATATTTGCATGGCACATAACAATAAAATCCACAGCGTGAATGGTTCAAATGTGACCCTGTCCAGATGTGAGAGAGAGGGCATGGAGGGAAGACAGTGGAATGGCTCATTTCCTCCAGTGATGCTTTATCACTATACTAACCCTTGGAACGGTGGTGAACAGCAGCAGTATGTGCACAGACTGTTCTTACTGCAGAAGAGCTTTAACTACTTGAAAACAAAACAAAGGAGCACTATAAAATTATCTGCCTGTGGTAGGGAA
>NW_010543779.1:23248-30397 GCF_000687285.1 Phaethon lepturus
GACAGCCTTCAATCATATTTTAGGTTTTACAGCAGTAAAAAAAAAACCACAACAAAGCTACCCACATGACTTGGAATAAAACAGAAATGTGTGTAAGTTTGTACCTATTACTACTGCAATCAATTATATTTTATATGAAAAACAAAAAGCCAGCTTTTGCTTATATGCAAAATAGCAAAAAAAAAAAAAAATGCCCCTAGCTCAATCAGGTACTATGAAACACAAAAGATGAGCCTTAGACCAAGACCAGATCTCAGACACTGGTGGCTGTTTGAAGCAAAAACTGCAGCAAGAATCAGCAACTTCACCTTTTGACTGGTCCATAAAGTACATGACGCCACTTCACAAAAATGTGGGATTTTAAAGCATTATCTATATGGCGTAAGCCATATAGCACAGAAAAGTATAGTCTGATGGTATGGCCAGTTTGGGACTATAATACCTTTTCTAGGATTTCAAATGCTGGAGTGAGACAAGGATTCAAAACTTGAAACTGTTCAAGCAGCTCTGCTTAGTATTCTAAACATGCACTACTTAAATAATTCAAACTGGACTGTGCAATGCAGCGCCTTCTAAGCAGGGAAGTCAGCTGAGTGTTGTGCTCACTAGATCAGATAATTTGAGAAATGGGAAGGGCATGGTACAGTGCAGTGAAAATTATTTTTTTCCCAGGACACGCTGGAAAGCAGTTACAAATTAAGCTGTAGACCCTGCAGTACAAGAGCACTAACAAGTCTCTGTCCGTTTATTCACTTTTTAAAGAAAGCATGTGTTACATTGGTATCAGAAAGCTTTCCAGAAAATTTTCAGTAGTAGCTGAGGTAGCCTAACAGTTGGGTCAGTCCTGACGGAGCAAGGTAATGTACATTCAGTGACCTTTAAGAACAACCTTAAATCCTGTGATTTCAAGATGACCTAGCAATTCACTTAGGCCTGTGATTACATATTTTAACAAAGAACTGGGCCTTGGCACATAATCAAGTTTTACTAAACTCATGTCCCAGCATGGGCACTGTTCAGCACTCCATGTTCTGTTGATTAGAAAAGTCACTTTTGTAGATGGAAGTCATCTGGCACAAGTTACTTCAGATCCACACTAGTATAGTTACACTATTATTACATTAATTAGGGGAAAACTTATTCCAGGATAAAAGAATGATTTATTCACTGAAAGTTATTTTTCAATAGGGAAAAAATTTCTAATAAACAGATGAAATCCACCCAATACCTCAACAGCAGTTCTCACTTGCTGTCACAATCCTGGATTAACTGGCATAAGCTACAACAGCCTTTATGTTCCATTCTCACTGCAACAAACTGCAAACTTCTCATTAGCTCCAACAGCAGAGATTTAAGGCAGAAATTGGCAAGCATATTTAAGCGCAACTACATTTTCTTTAACATTACTGATGGGGTACTCTGTTAAATGATTGACAGGAAGTGCATCTGAACACCTTTTATACAAACACCTTTCCACTGAATTGCCAAAGAAATTTGCTTTCAGCATTTGTTGTTACTGCTGCTTCCCACACACCTCAGATCTAGCATAATGCATTTGACAGAGGTTCAAAGGGTTTTTTATAAACTGCCCATGCTAATTGTAGCAGCTAGCACAGGCCTGTAGGAAAAAGTTGTTCTTTTCCTTTCAAACCTTCCACTGTAAATTGAAGACCTCTTTTGAAGGTTTTTCAGCCTTAGAAATGCCTAGAGACTTTGACATTTGAGAACAGTGATCACACAATGGAAGCAAGCAGATCTAGCGTATGGCTCAAAGGCATGCACAGTACTTCCTGAACAGAAAGAGGTAAGTGTGGTTACCTTCAGCTTTTAACGCAGACTTTGCATGTCCTATGGCTTCCCATGGAGACGGAATATCTAGGAATACAGCATCTGCGATGTTTGAGACACCAAACCCGTTTTTGCAGACATCCTGGTTGGTCACGGTGACCAGGTGCTCCACCCCATGCTCTTGAAACTCCTCCCTGGCCTTCTCGGCCCTCTGTTGATGGAACTCCACCGTGTACAGGTGCCCTGTGGGAGCCACTGTCCTGATGAGAGCGTGGGACAGGGATCCACTGCCCGTACCTAGAAAAGACAAACAACGCACAAAATGCCTTTTGACATTAACATGCTAAACATTAGAACAAAGGTCTTCTCCATCAGTCCTCCTGCTTGAACACTCACTCAAAACCCCAATGAACAGAAACCATCAGTTAAATTACTGAAAGAGAACAGTTCTTCCTTCACAAGGAGAGGGGGGCTAAATGACCTAGGAACAGTCTTCAGGATCCTCAAAGCATTAATTAAAAATCTGGCAAACTCAGGACCTGTCCTCTCTCCCTGGAGTAGAAAAATAATGCCAAGGGTCAGCTATAGATGTAACAAGTGCCACAAGAGAACACAACAAGTAAATGCGTCAGGAAAAATTTAGGGGAATTAACCAGAGAGTTTTTTTCAAAGTGTCAGACTCTTCTAGGGTGAAAAGAGATGAAAGCAAATTTTAACATAATTTCAAAACCTTATACTTCATCTAAACAAAGATGTTGCCAAGGGTCCGTGCTTGAAAATCCTGTTGATATCCATGTAAACAAATGGCCTTCAGGATATGGAGTCTGTTTTGCCCAGCCCTCTTAAGAGACACTGGCCATCCGCAGCTCCCACTGACATTATCCAAAACTAAGGTCTGTGGGCTCCTTGCAGTCACACTGACCTGATTTCACAGGTGACTGAGATACATACATGCCTACACAATCTTAATGAAGTCTAATGAGATCCATGACATACCTGAAATTGTAGGTAAGTATAATTACCATGTACAACCAGGGACTAACTATTAAGACACAGATTTTTTTCCTCATTTTCGTTTGATAATTTAGGAAACTTATTTTAAATGATCCATTGGTGTATTAAATAGATGAATGACTAATAACCAGCGTTTTCACTGAAGAAAACACCCATATACCAATTCACATTGCAAATTACTCACTCAAGTGGCATTTAACAGAATAACCCCCCAAACTCAATGCGCCACAGCAACCCAAATTATCTGTGTTTATTGATTTATAATTCTGTACTTGGAACACATTTCTTCTGTAGAAAGAAAATCTATTTCTAGCTATCTTCAATGACTGCTGAGGCTAAATTTCAGCCTGAAGCAAGTTCTTTCAACTAACATAAATCTTAAAATACTTATAAAGGACAGAATCTGAAATATCGCAGTGGTGGAGAAACCTCATAAACTAGCAGAAAGGAAATTAATTAGGGGACACAGGAGCTAATACAGCTGCCTAATTGGAGCAATACTTTCCCTAACCGTACAGGAAGCTAGAGGTTACTGACGGTCCAAGGTTCTTGCCCTCTAGTCACATAAGGGGAGAAACATCGTGGTGGCACTGTACTTAATCCGACAGCTCGGAAAGGGGAGCCATTCAGACTGTAAACAGAGCTCAGGGCCCATGTTTGCCACCGGATCAACTGACTGCACTGCGGAATCAGCCCTGCTCCTCTGCTTCCCTCTGAGAGGGCTCTGACCCCAAGGGGCAGACTAGCACCCTCCCCCCAGCTTTAACGGGGCAGGTTAGATGGGGAGGGAGGACTTACAGATTTTAGCACTGGCCTCAGGGTTCAAGGGAAGAGAGAAACTGTGACACACATTTATTTAAAGTGAAAATCCATGCATTCATGCCAGTATTAAAGTAAACAAAAGGCAAAAGACACTTACATGTGCACACATGAAAAACTAATCTGGTCATGGCACCTGTAGGCTCTAAATGTCAATATAAACTTCTCCCTGGTCAAAAGGAGTAATGGTAGCACAATAGCCATGTGGTTCTAACAACTCAGTGATACAAGTGCAAAGCACAGAAATAACATTTCACTCATTTTTTTTTTTAATGACAAGAGCAGGGGACTATTGTTCACAAGATGCTAAAATGACTGAAATTCTGCCCCTACATTTCATGCCAGAAGGCAGGATTGCATAACTGAGAACTTTTGCAAACTGACGGAATTTAATTATTTTACCTCTCAAATGGGTAATGCTGCACGCTTTCTGCATCTTTCTCTGCTAATCTAAAGGACTGAACAGAAGGCCTGTCGGCACAGCTGGGCTATAAGCAGAAGAGAGGCAGCTTGCGCACGTATCCAGTTTCCTTGTTCATATTCTTTTACATTTTTAATCACTTTCCTTTTAAATCTGCTCTTAAAAACACCACAGAAGATACTGTTTGTCTCCTTCCTAGGAAAACCCATTAAGAATTTTTGGCTGCTTTTCTGGTACTCTTTTTTTTATTCACAAACACTCCAAGCCAAACCCTGAACTAAAACCAGGATATTGGAAGTCACTACTTGCAGGCGTATTACAGACTGAGCTTTTGTTAAACAAGGTTGCCAGGAATTATTTATTGCTGGGTGGCTACCGCAAACATGACAATAATACATATGCATCACATTTTAACATATCAAATTCTATCACACTAACATCATTAACGAGAGTATTTCTGAAGATGCTGCCTGGATCCTCCGTGACAACACTCTCAAAACTGCAGGAAGCAAAGAACAAGGTGGTTATGAATCACCCACCATCGTAATCTCCCTGTGAAGAGATGACAGATTCTGAACCCAGTCCTGTGAAATGATGATGACCCTCAACTCTCATGTGCCCAATAGTTCAGCACGCTTGTCGTGATTCATTAAGAATATAAGGGTCTGGCAGTTCAGCGTGAGTCCATACTCAAGACAACCCCTGAAGCTCATTCAGCGCTGTCTACAGAAGGCAGGGACTCAACCTGATGTTTCGCTGATGTTGTAGAAGGGGAAATTAATGTTTATATTCACCTTCTCCCCTGCAAATCTGCAACATTCAACATTTGGGTCCTCACGCCATCTTCTCTATTCCTTTTCAATTTTTCTCTATCCTTATTTCAAAATCACTACTGACAAAAGCAGAATTCAGCAGAATGTGACTCAAAGAGTCCCAGACACCATTTTGGAACAGGTTCTAGTCAGGTTCAGGTTTCCTTGGGAAATGAAAGGCATCCTTAGCATGATACAGAATCAGTCAGGGAAGCAGCAAAATGCAAGGAGCACTACTGAAACATGAACTAGAATGCTACTAAACCTGAAATACCATAGCTGAATTACCTACATACAAACAAACAAACAAACTGAATGCTCAAAATTAGTATTTTGTATCAGACGAGGCAAGTGAAGAACTGGATAGACTTCAATAGATTTTCATTCTCATACAGGTGCAGTGAAAGACCTGTGTTCCTGATTTGGCCTAGAAAGCAGAAGATAAAGACAATTTCTAGAACAAATATATTTATAATTTTTACACCAGGATGCTTGTCTTTCTGACAGCTTGCACTATAAATAGCCTTAGAAACTGTTTGCTCTCTACCACAGGACAATGCTCATTTAACTAGAGCATATAATCATGAATGGACTCTACAGAAGAGAGGTAAAACGATGACAATTCAAACTGTACCAGACATTCTTAACACCACAGCTGCTGTTTTAGAGCCCACTTAGGTGAGCACTTAGCTCATTGATAATGCCTTTGGAAAATATGATCGTCTTTTACACTGATTATTCTGGGATCTTAAACATCTTAGTCAAAAAGCGGACGTCTGCATTGCAGGAATTTAATGAGACACTGCAGGGTCCCAAATATGCCATACCCAAAGCTCAAAATCTGAGGAGGAGGCACCATGTAGGGGATCAGCATGTAGACTAGGAAAGTGGTCCACCTCAGTCCAAAGGCATGAATTAAGATCCTGTGTTAAAACCAAATCAGTTAGGTGGCTAATGGCCCTGCAGACCAATGTAGTATGCTTCCCTTCTTCTCAGGCTCAAGCACACTGTGTTTGTCTTCTCTGATACATCTAAGATCAGGGGAGTGTTTCTGCCCTCTCCCAACATTGCAGTTTTAGAAGGATTTCAATCCTAACAAGTGAACACCTAGATGAAACACTCTAGCTCAGCACCTACTGATATTTCCTTCTGATTTGTAGACAAGAAAGTATTGATCAGATGATCTACCTGATCATTCCCCTCACCTCAAACAGATCTGTTATTCTCACTCTCTGCTTATTCAAGTGATAGGTTTTCCACAGACCTCAGCCATCTTGAGACAATGTCCACATTAAGATAATTTTTCACCTTTTGAAAGCTGCAGTGGACAACATCTCAGTTGTTCAAAAATAGCATGTGCTATTTCAATACAGTATAGATACACATCAGAACACTGTCAAGGGAACCATGAGTGTTACCACGGCATCTAGCATAGCACTTGACTGATAACTGAGTAAGAGAGTTCATTTTTACACTGTTTTCTGTTTAGTCTGGTTTTCTTATTGCAAAGGGTATTTGTCTAATCTCCTGGAATCCCATCCATGCTATAAACACAAGTGACCTGATTCTGTGTTCCACTACATTTCCTCATTGCAGGCTATTGCTTTCCTTGTCTCTCCTAAAAATTTCTCATCATGGCTGCTTCTTTTTAAAAAAGGAACAACAAATTGTGATTTAGGATGTAGAGATGTTTACAGCTATGCATAAGCAAAAGCATTTTGGAATAAAGCTGAAGAAGCTCTTAAGTGCATACATAGGTTCATATTGCCTGGAAACAGAAAAAGTGAGAAATACGCAGAGTATTATTTAATATTGGGTCTCTACAATATCTAGTAACATTTTAACAGAACTGAAGTTTCTGCTGCAAAATTTGGCTACCTAAGATATTCTAAAATGAGTAAATACAACAAAACAAGGACAGTGTTGCTGTATTTGTCTCCTAGCTACACCACTTAGACCTAGCAAATAAGAAGACAGGTCATGAGTCAGCCATGAGAACGGAAGGAGCCCCAAAACCAAAGGAAAATTAATCTTTAGACTGAGCTAACAATGCCACAGCTAGTATCTGTCGAGAAACACTGAACAGAGGAAGACGGCTCACTGTACATGACAAGTTTATGTAACTGGAGAATCATTAATGATTTTTAGCAAATATATGAAGATACATTAAGCATCTGATGGAAACTAACCCAACCATCTTACTGTGAAGATAGTCAAGGGAACAAATCATGGTTGCAGAGGTGAGAAACAGCAAGAGCAGGGACACAGTGAGGGAAGAGGAGACGGAGGGGAAGA
>NW_010543779.1:30428-37306 GCF_000687285.1 Phaethon lepturus
TGAAAGAGGAAACAGCAAATCAGGAAGTTCCCTTTACAGAAGATTAGCTCTTTCTCCTGCCTGTCTGTTGTGGACACCATACTGAAATAGGCATTTTAGGCAGCAGGCTGGAGGTCAGAGAGGGCCACTGCTCACTGACCAGATTAAGGAGTTGGGGGAAGGATAGTAGGGAAGTTTTCAAGGCTGGCACTGCCTACAAAAGGAATGGGAATGTGAAGACTGAAAAGAATTTTTCCTTAGAGATTCGAGAGTTGGAGTTCTTTAAGGAGGGATCTTCTGTAGAATGGACATAATATTGTTAAGTTCAGAGCTGCATGAGAAACACACATGGTGGTCAAGTGAAATGATAAGATGAAAGTGAGTCCACAAAGTCTGGAAACAAACGCTTCAGGGTATGAACAGCATTCCTTATGAGTTGCAGGTCAGCCGCAAGTCTGAATACGTTAGAGTGATGCCTCATGTAGCCACAGTTTTGGTTCAGTTCTTTGGTCTGTCAAGAGAATACTATGCTCTCAGATGTTTGTACTGATGAGGCCTTTCTTATACTTCAAAAGGTGCTATACAAGGATCGGGTTTTCAAATTCATCTCTCACTCCACCCTGAACAGCTGCTAAGGGGTAGATAAGGGAGACGTTATAAAACATAGATTTAATTAGTTGGAGCACGTTCCAAAATCAAATTAATACTTACAAAATTTGGTCTGTACTTCACACTAAAGATAGAGCTGCAAACAGTTTACATATACTTATGCCACAAAAACTGTAAAGGCATGAGTAGTATTTGTCAAAAAGTCTGTAAGCTCTTCAGAAGAGTCATAAGCATACAGCTGACTTGCTGGGACTCCACAATAAACTATTAATAATGTATTAAGTATCCATTAATCATTAAGTCCTCATTGATTTTTTATGAGTGTACTCTTAAAATCTATACCCAGGCTGTGAGTTTGAAAATTTCGTAACTGTTTTTGAGAAGCTGGCCAGCAGCTCTTGTTACTCCTCCACAGAAAAAAGATGAAGACCCAGAATACTGTTTTCAGTCTTCAGAAATCCAGTCTGTGGGCTCAGAAACCCATTGCTGTGTGGCAATGAACGGGGTTTAGCAATTTTTAATTTGGGGTTTAGCTGAAGGGAAACAAAAAATCCAATTAACATTTTTGCTCATGTGAGTCTGATTTTGTTGAATGCTGAAGGATCACTGGGATGGTGGTTAGAATACTTTTGACTAAATTACATTTTGTCTAAATACAATGCTCCATCGAAGCCAAAATATTTCTGAGATTTATCAGATTAAACGAGGTTTCAGAGTGTTGTACTGCATTCCCTGAGTACTTCTGAGGGTTAGGACACACACTTGTTTAAGTCTCACCAGGGAGAGAGGACAGTAGAAAAGCCTAGATACGTGGGGACTGGAAAGGGGGAAAAAAAAGGGTTCTCCACAATTTGTTTGGAAAAAATATCTGAAAGGTTTCATATTGGTTCCAATGTAGTATAAAAATAAATGTAAAAACCTCAAAATCTGTTCTCAAATGGAGTTGTTATACTACAGGCAGCTGTAATCTCTGGACTGAAAATAGCCTTGCCTGGGAAGCTGACATCAAGATTAGTTTTGGAAAGTGTGGTGACACCAAAAAAAAAAAAAAAAAAAGATTATGCTTATTCCTTTATCTAGACAATGGCTGCACAGGCAATGAAGGCAAATGGGATCAGAGAATGACGAGAATTAAAGTTTCACGCTACCAGGCCATCCACAGTAGGTATTTTAGCAGCTATCTCAAGTATCCTTTAATTCTGGAAAGATTGGGCTGTTGAAGACTGTATCAGAGTGGGGAATCCCTAAGACCACAGATCAATGCTTTGAAGAGATCTTAGCTCCAGCAACGATGCTAACAGTTTTTAAATCTCAACGTACCTTTAGAAATGAGAAATTAGCAGAAGACAGAAAAAGGACCATATTCCTACATCTCTGTCATGAAACATCAGGCAGATGCTGAGTTCCCTTATAGCCTCAATAGAGTGTGCTTGGATAATTTTAATTACGCATACACTGCTGACTAGCTTGCTCTTTATGTATTTATTAAATATGATTTAAAATAGTTAAAACTATTAATATGTTTATATCATGACAAATCACGACTAATAAATTTAAACTGCATAATTCAAGTGATATAAAATTAAGGCTTCTGGTTATTCTACTGATTTTTTCTAATCATACACAAAAGATCACTTGTATTCACAGCACTACAACATGACACAAAGGGTATTTCATCTTACTTTATCGATCCTTTCTTCATACAGTTGTGGAGACTAATCCATAATTTGGCTTGCTTTCACTGGGGAAATGCAGGGCACACTTCCACAGCTTGGCCAGTCCATACAGCAACTACGTATAGCAGTTCAGTTTCAAATAATAAAAAAGACAGACCTCCATGCTAATTACTGCTCAAAATACATCTAAAACTAGCACCAGCAGGAAGCAGACTCAAATGTCATTACTAGAACAGGTTTCCGGTCTTGTTTCTATTAATCGCCATTGGGCTGGTTCTGTCTAGGCCACACAAGGTTAATCTAGAACTAATGATACGGGATCACTGAATACTGTCTAATTTAGGATGGCACCAAAGTAGGTTACATCATCACACTGGAGATTCCATTTGTCAATACCTGTAAAATTTTTAATTCAAATCACCACTTCTGGTCAGTTGCAAGCAAATTTGCAGTAAGATCTCTTGCTTCAAGGTTAACCAGATGAATTTGATGCAATACTCTTCCTTTCTCCATGAACAGTGAATCTTTCAAGCAATACAAGCAAAACTATAGGCGTAAAACTGTTCACTTTTCCTGGAAAGCTGAAGTTCTAATACTTTGACAGCATAGGCATTAAAAGAAACCTAGGGACAGCTACCCATTTGCAAAAAAAAGATAGTTTGTGGCTATGACTTTTGACTCATAATATTTTTGTGAATCTGGGTAGGTTACCTCATCAAGCGTTTCCATTTCTTAGCTGTTTAGATAAATAAGTTTTTAAACATTTTCATCCTCTCTAGGTACCATTGACATTACTGAAAAATATTTTACATGCAGCTCTGTACTTTAACGTTTACCTTATTCCAAGTGAGGCAGGACACGGGGCAATTCAAATCTTTCCCACACTGAATAATTTGCTCTGTTTATTCTTCCCATCCTGTCTAAACATAGCAGCAAGCGGAAGAGGTAAAGAGCTGCCCAGTGAACAATACTGCTGCTTCCCATGACAACCCTAAAAATGCCTGATCATCCTACAAACCAAATTATAAACTCCTAGAACCCAACAATTTTAGCAGTACCAGAGGCTGCTGCATGTGGCTTTGCCTGTTTCAAGTGCTGCTATACAGCAACCAGCTACATATACCACCTGTTTCTTAATGGATGCAACTGGATGCAGAGGTAAGTGGTGTTTCAGTCGTGTTGGAAAGTGGTCATTATGCTTGAAAAGCTGCCCAAAATTATGCTTGGGTGGGAGCAGCAAATGTTAGTTGCAAGAAAATGCAGTGCAGCACAACCGCATCATGCTGATCCTTTGCCATATCTATGTTTGAGAGGGAAGTGTATGAAACCGCTTCATAGAAAGACTCAAAGGAAACAGCCAGAAAAAACAAGGACAAACTACCTCAGTTCGTATTTTTCCAAACATCGATTGTATCATACAGCTACAGTGATCTTGCTTGCAGTTGCAGCGCTACAAGTGGATCACACTTAGGACAAAATATACGTACTTATATGGTATCACATTATATAAATACTGCCAATTTATTTCCCTTATTAGTTCAATACCCTATCATCAGAGTCTCCTTCACTGGGTTATCCCAATTACGTTCTCAGAAACTGCAAATTCACAGCCTAAATTATTTATTCAAATCATGTATTTTAAAAAAAATTTTAAATACTTAAAAGTTTCAGAAAAGGGAAAGAAAAATGCTTATATATTTATTTTAAGAAGGTGAATGAATCAAACACATATCCAAAGGCATGAGGCCAGCATACTGAGATAACACTACTTGTTGAAGAAACAGCAGCTGGTAACATGTGCAAATGAAATACAACTATTCAATGTGTAGGCTGTGAAAATAATTATCACAATGGGAAAAAAAAGAGACTTTTTGCAAAATGTAAAGATAAGCCTTTCCCCCCCCCCCAAAGTCTTGGTGTTAGTTCTTAATAAAGGATTTCAACATACTAGTTATTACCTGATTCGCATACTATGGAGCCTGGCTTCAGTTCTAACATCATGGTGATTATAGAGATGTCAGTGGAATACAGAATCTGCGTCCTGTGAGGAAGATTCATAGTCCACAGTTCTGGAGTTGGATGAAGAATAAACACCCATCCTCCTTTACTGCAGGTCACTTTGGAGCCATATTTCTTGCCTATGAGGTCTGTGGAATGCCGGATGACTCCATACTTAGTCTGAGTTACACTGCCATGCTGGACTTTCACAGGAAACATGGATTCGTGGCCCAAGAACACAATAGCTGTGTCACCATCCTTTATTGTATCTCCATATTCAACAAAACTCATTGTGATGGTCTTGTAGTTGGCTGGTGGTTGTCACCTAGAAGAGAATAAATATGGCAAGAGTTTTGCAGGATCGCGATGGAGCTGAAACTACACACATAGAAAGAAGTAATTTTATTTTCCCCAAGACAGACAAGAACACACTGTGCAAATAAGATGTTAGCGAGAGAACTGTATGAAATTCAGGGACCTCCCCCTCGCTGCACTCTTGATTCAATTAAAATAAATTGAAAGATCCCACAGATTTTAATACAACCAGTATTTTTTCCATTTTATGGTACATTTTAAAGAAAATTTAGGAAATACATGATAATTTACTCAGCCTGCTCCACAATACTACTGAGACACTTGCAAGGTAGCATCAATTTCAGTACTCTGTTCAATTCCAGTTCAGAAGCTTTCAGAGTATGTTGTTAAGTAGTAACTTGTATTTCCATCTGCTGGCTTATCTCTTGGTGATCTACAACATAAGAAAACTGTTACTTGCCTGGATATCAGTCGCTGGTTATTAGGACCACTAATGAAAGTTCACTTGAGAGTTTTCCAAATGAAGGTTCAGAGATAGGATAAAGGAAGGATCTGCATTAATTTATGCATAGATTTGACTAACTACAAGGAAAAAATAATATTGTGGCCTTTAATTTGCTATTGGGGGTGCAAAGTAATGGTCTGGGAAGTGATCTGTGCTGCAACTAAATGTAAACAACCATTTGCAAGCTAATGCCAACAGATGTATCACTTCAGCCTCAGAGTCTCTGAGCTGTTTAGAGAATTACAATTAAATTGTGTTGTCTTTGAGAAGACAATTTAGGAATGAGAAGGCATCTTACAATGAAACCTGTCATCGCCTTTCAGATAAGGCAGCTAACTATCTAAGCTGAGGTTGATCAATTGGTGGAAGGAATTCGCGTTTAGTGAAGTAATGGTAATCCCAAAGTTAGAAATTAAAGCCTATGACAGAAGGCTTTGAAAGTCAGATTTCTGGTGCTTCTTCCATGGCAGAATTAAAAGCAGCATTACTTTTAGTTTCAGAATAATGACTTGATTCCAGTGCTTTTGTATTGACTATGTAACAGCTTAGTCCTAACTTCATCATTTTCATTAAAAATTTTTATTTCTCATATTCTACTCTGTTTTTGTTGACTAAACTTATTGTAGTTCAATTTGTTGTTAAGCAGCTACATTTAGAACTTTTTCCACTGCAGTCACAGAGACTGATAAACAGATGTGCTTGTGGCAAAAACTTCCAAAGCTTATGACATGCTTATTGCATAAGGTATTCAGATGCCAAAGCAGAATAGGCCTGTCTGGACATACAGTGAAATAGTAAGAAGGGCATCCCGTGGATTCCAAAATGTGTACAGACTGGACTTTGTGAGATAGTACAAATGCTTAAACGTGTTTTATAGCTTGTAGCACGTTCTGATTATATTCATGTTCTTAATTTTTCATAAATGACACTTGTAGTTCTTATTCTAGACACTATTCATGCAGCATAGTTTTCAGCTCTTAGCTAGAACAGTACTATTTGAAAGAAGCTCGACTGTAACCCATTTCTTTCACAGTATTTTGACTATAGTTACACCCATGTGTAAAAACAACATTCCTGCAGCATGTCTGCAGGGACATGGAGAGAGTTATTCTCCTTTTGATTACACAAATTGGCTGCCAGTTTCTTTGCCTTCCCTTGAGCCGCTACACAGCTAATTGTCACAACAGTGTATGCTGACACCCCAAGTGACGGATCTCTTGGGCTCAGATCTCACTTGGCACATTATATTCATACACTTGAGGTAAATTTGGGGTCTGTGAGAAGTTTTGGTAGTTTCTTTGTCTCCTATAGCAAGGAGCACAGTGATCTACAACCACTCATTTTCATTAATTTTCTATCATTTTCCACTCCCTACCAATGCAGGGCCGCAGGCACTGTTGCTTCCTCTGTCTCCTTGACTCTCTGGGTAGCACACAGATGTCTTGGTACAGCATGGCTTTTGCCACACGGTGCTGTGGAGAGGGAGTGGAACGGAAGGTGAGGCAGCAGCAAGGGGTTAGGACTTTTCTGTGGGTTTGCCTCAACTTGGCATCTCCCATGACTGTAGCAACCTAAACTGAATGACCCAGGCGATCCCTCACAGCCTCGCAAATTAAACCACTAAAATGATTCTGTGTTCCCTTCAACCAAAGCCCACACACACCTCTCCCTCTCCTGACCAGCGTCCACACACACCTGGCAGGCTGCCTCTTCCATCTCCGAGAAGCCTGGCTGCTTGACAGGGCAGCAAGGGAGCCTCCCGAGGAGGAGGAGGCAGGCTTAACTGTCTCACCTCC
>NW_010543780.1:0-4861 GCF_000687285.1 Phaethon lepturus
GCGGCCGCCCAAGGAGCCCGTGGTTGCGCGGAGGGGGCCAAAAAGCACCCGCTCTGCGGGCGCGTATGTGGGTTTAGGGACCCGCGCCTGCCGTTCAGCTCTTGCTCACTCCGAGCTGTGCAAGGTCCAGAAATCCTGGGAAAATAGACACATTTCTTTCTTACTGGACAATAGTTCTGCTTAGGTGAAGGTGTCCCAGGAAACCCTCATGTGGGATAATTTGAGAGCGCTGAAGCAAGGCAGACTTGTGCTGGCTGAGGCTGTCACCCTATGACAGAAATCACCACCGCACAGGGGGATTTTCAGCAGCAGAAACTGGGAAAATCCCGTCCTGAAAAATACGGACGGTGCTATCATATCTCCCGGCAACAGGAGAGATATTCACCAAAAATTAGAGACCAAGGTGAAGAGATGTTAAAGAATAAGAAGTTCCATAAAGAGCCCTTCCATTTCTACAAGTGAAGAAAAATATATGCAGTCGAAGATTAAATGCCGGTTTCAAGAAGCGTTCATACGTGCTTCGAGGAGCAGCTCCAATAATAGAAAACAAGAAAAGAACATTTCTGAGAACTTCAATTAAGTACAAGGTAACTTGGAATCATTCCCATCCGTTCCTTAAATTTTCCAGACTATCTTTTCTCTTTTATTTTACGTACGGCTCTCAGAAAGGCTTTGCTACATCAAAGATACTTTTTGTCTCCTTTGTTCAAATGTATAAATTTGCCTACAAAAATTAGAAATATCATCAACAGTGAAAAATAATTTATTTGTAAAAGGAACTAACTTTTGTTTGAACTAGAGCTGGGAATTGAGATAATGTCTATGAATATGTGGAATGAATAGATGGAAGTATGTGAATTTATGGAAATACATGAATTCTCCTTTGCTGACAGAAAATTACAGTCAGGGCCCATTGCAAACCAAATTAATATTCAACATAATCTCATTCCCACACAGGAACCCAAAGAGACAGTTGATCTTGTTTCCACTAAAATCAATGGGAAAAACTCACCGAGTAGGTCTTTCAACAGAGGAGCGCAGCCGGCGTGACACCTGAGCTGACGCAGGTTCGCACTTTTTGCCCGCGTCCAACAAGCTTTGTTGCTTCTCGGGTTAGATTTGAATTTACAATCCCACGCCAGGTCCTTATTTTTCTGCTTTAAGTCACATATAAAAAGCTCCATGGGAGCATCAGTAATTACGCTTATCACCCAGAGGTCACCTTTTTAGATGTATTTTCCAGATCTTCAGTCTCCCTCTAAAGTAAGATGCTTTTCTTAATCAAGGTTGCCACGAGAGGCTTGGTGCTTGCAGCCTTGCGTGGAGGAATATTAGTGCTACCAGACATTTTTTTTTTTTATTTCTCTTTCAAATGCATTGGGGTTTTTTAATCTGTTTTATTCCAAGGAGGAGCTGTGGCACCTCTTTTACATTCAGAGTCTGCCTCAGGAGTTGCAATAACTGGAAGCGCTGGATGCTCAAGCCGGAGTATGGCCGGAGCGGCGTTAGCTTCGCGGTTGGTCCTGCCAGCTCGGAAAATTTCCCAGAAAAGGGAAAACGTGGCAACTCGCAGCCTTCTGGGAGAGCTGGGTGGTTGGGCCCAGAAGTCAGTGTCTCTGGGCGCACGTCGGGGATGACCAGCACCCCTCCCCACCTGGGCTGCTGTTGCTGATCTATTACCGTAGCAGCTAAAATCACACCGGCACGGGAGAGCATCTAAGCCGGCTACAGCCAAGATAGGCATGCTAAAGGCAGGCAGCTTTTTCCCTTGATATATGAGCAACCTCCGCTTCTCCAGACGGATCCCAAACTGTGTAACCCAGAGGAAAAAGAGGCTTGAGAAGGACTACACAATTTGACTTTTGCGCGGTAGCGAGTTACACTTGCGTAAGAGGCACAGAGGAGAATGGGTCTTTTCTGAACTGCGCAACGATGCTTGCAGGGGGACAAATCAATTTAAAAACTACTTGCAGTGACCCAGGATTACAAAACAGACAACGGCAGTCACTTGCAAACTCACAGCAGCCTCTCATCCTGGCTGCAAAACACGCTGTGCTTTCTCGCGGGGCAGAGCCTGCTGCCAGCAAACCTTTATTCTCGTGTCTGAGGTGCTCTACGTGGGGGCAGCAGCTGGGCAGAAATCTCAATGCACATATAATAACATAAAACGCTGCCCGAGAAAAAATAGTGCTTAAAGCGCTAGCCTAATTGTTTAGGGAAAAGCAGGCTGGGAGAGGACACTAAAATGATATCTGCTTCTTTTCCCAGTCTTTCCTACCAGGCATGGTCTGGCCGCAGCTCGCCGAGAAGGCAGCGCCCGCCTGGTTTCAGGACCCTCTTGTTGGAGCAGGGGGTCATTTCGGCGCGGCAAGGGGATGTGCCTCCTGCCTGGTTATCCAGCAGTGCCTGGGTGGTGGATGGGTACCCATAGGAAGTTGCAGATGGCCGCCACAGTAAAGAGGGTGAAACTCCAGGGAAGGTGTCCAAGCCCAGAGGATAAAAGGAAGAAAGGAAAATATGGGTTCCCCTAGAGCGTGAGACAAAGGAAAAAGAGCAGGAGCTTGGAAGAGGCAAGCGGAGAGAAAGCAGGGAGCTGGGACCAAAAGGGAGCTCCATCGGTCACTACTGATGTACGCTTTAACTCAACATTACTTAGAGACTAGTGGCTTTGGAAAAGAAACCACAAGTAATTAACCTTGATCTGCTAATGGGTCAGCTCAGCTGAGAGCATTGGTTTTGCTGATAGGGATTATGTAAAGAGTGTAACAACCAATACAGACAGAAGCTGCTGGAAAAAAGCTGAGAAACGTTATAAGGATGATCGGAAAGTAGGTTGATGATGGGTAAACAGTGATGGAGAAGTTCGTTATGGCTGGAGCCAGGGAGCTGGCATTGCAGCAGTCAAACCTGATGTAGATGTGGCAGGGAATTTAGGAATTTAGAGTTAGAATTTAGGATTTAGAATTAGAATTCAGGTGTTTAGGAGGTGTCCCCCTCCTGCCAAGATCACACCAGTGCTGCCTCCACCCGTACAGGTCCTGAGGCCAGACAGTCCCAGTTCTTCCCACTTCAAAGAAGGGGCAATCAAGGTCGTCTGTGGCACGGCATGTCCCCTCCAGAACCTCAGGGCAAATGCAGAGGCAGGTTGCAAGGAGCAGGCCAGATCTCGTTTACCTTGTACTTCAAAGTCTTACTCAAATGAGCATTTCAGGTTGTGCACAGGGTGTACGAGAAGCCAGCCCAGGATGAGTGCAACGTGCTTCAGGAACTATCTTCTGCAGCACACCTGGGGACACGGAGCAGCCTAAAGGCTAATGAGCAGCTATGCAACCCTCCCATTAGCTAGGCCAGAAGTTCAGAGCACTATGTCTTCAACTAAAGATCTCTGACAAGAGCTGCTGAGGGAGGGAGAACGTTCTGACACAGGGGAGATTACCAGAGTTATGACACCTACCAAAGACGAACTTCAGAATAGAAGGACCAGTGGTCTTTATGCTTATGTCCGCTTATGCTATGGTGCTGGGGAGATGGGGAAGACACGTTGGGATGCTGATAACAAAAACCACAGTGGCATGTTCTGGGTAAAAGAAGAAACCTTTAAGTACCTCCTGCAGCTTCTTGGGCACAGTTCTTCATAAATCCTGTGTGGTAAGTAGCGAGACCATCCACAGGACCGTATGCCTGGCATCTCAGCGACAGGCTTGTCTTGGTCAGGGCAAATGGTCCAGTTTGAGACAGGCAGTGCCAATGGACGTGTCAACACGCTTCTCTTATATCTGTTCCCAAGTACAGATGTGGACTGGTCCCTTTAAGCTGATCAGAGCGAATCCTGTCCTTGCCCTTGCTGCTCAGATGAAATGTAAAGGTGTAAATCTGTGTCTATGCCGGTGCTAACTTGGGGTTTGGCAAACTGCACCGATTCACTTGCACAACCTGATTGAGGGGCTGCTGAGGTAGCTTTCATTTCTCATGAGGCCACAAGACAAAATATCACTCCATATTCCAGCTTTTCTCCACTCTCCTCTGACATGCCACTAAGAGGTGTGGGAGGCAGAAAATATGACATCATTTTTCTTTAAAAAGGGCATAAGGAACTGGTTGACAAGTAAGTGTGCTTTCAGTGACAGGCAAATTGGAAGAAACTGTAATATAGAAGAGAATTAACAGGAGCCTAGGTAGATCTGGATATATTGGGGCAGAGTCACCATGGGGAAGTCATATCTCATAAATCCATTAGATTTCTTTGAAGGTGTCAACACAGGTCCAGGCAAGGATCAGCTGGCTGCCGCAGTTAAATTACGTTTTCCGAAAGTTACATTCAAGGTCTCTCACAAAAGGCAGGTGGAGGCACTATGATGTTAAGTCCCTCCACAGATTTGTAACTGAAGACACATAACCAAGAGAAGAAAAACTGATCGGTGTTCATGTTGGCCAAAGTCACTGGGTCCCTTGGAGGCCTCTCCTGGGATCTGTACTGTGTGACACTCATCAGTGATCTGGAAAAGTGGCGAATAATGAAGTGACAGTGTTTGCCTATGCGACAAAATTATTCAGGATCGTGAAATCTAACACTGACAGTGAAAAGCTCTGGAGGATCTTCTGAGACTGAGTTACTGGCAATAAAACAGAAGATGAAATTCAGTGTAAATAAATGTAAGGTAATGTCAGTGAAGGTGAAAAAATCCAGAACAGCAACCAAATTTAAACAGACAACAATTAGCTCTGAATTAGCTACCACTGCTCATCAAAGAATTCATAGAGCACCATGGAAGATGCCCTGGTAAACCTGTTTAGAACTGTGCCTGGTCAAAAGGCAAAGAGGATGTTAGGCATCGCTTGAGAGAGAGAGAGGGTCAGAGAT
>NW_010543780.1:4892-10998 GCF_000687285.1 Phaethon lepturus
CATAACCAGCATGGCGATCCACGGTCCATCTTCAATTTTATTACTGAGTGTATGTCTGATCCTGCATCTCATAAAGGTAGGAAAAACAGAAAAACAGTGAGAAGCCTGACCCAGTGATGTTCTTGATGCTGAGAGACTGAACAGACCAAGGTTATTCAACTTGGCTAGACCACGGAAGTCTATCCTAAGAGTTTTGGAGAAAGAAAATAGGAGTTGGTGACCCCCTCTTTCTGGCATTACAATAAGAAATCAAAGTAGAAGCAGATTTAAAATGAGGTTGTGAAAGCACTTTTTCCACACAGGGATTCACGCAGGTCAAAAGACATGTGGTATGTTCAAGGGGGGCGGGTCTGCCGGTGGCATAGATGGAGCAGTCCAGCTGCAACCAGCAGCTCATGATGCTCCATGAACTGCTGGATGCTGCCGTGCCAGTAGCACTCAATGCTGGACTGGTTTTCACACAACTTTGCTGCAACGCGTGTTTGCTGGCCACCATTTCAGGCAAAACACCAGGCTTTGGAGATATTTGGTCTGTCCCAGTATGGTTGTTGCACTGTCCTCATGGTGATGAGCCCAGAACCCTTTGATGGGTGTCCAAGGTTAAGCCACAGCAGAACCCACTTGCTGGTCACTGTGCCTAAAATGAGAGGTCTTCGGGCTCAGAGAGTGCAACTCATAGTCACCCAAGGCAGAGCTGTAGCCCACCTGGCCTCAGCAGAAATACCGTTGCAATCTGCTTCAAGTTCAAATCTAACCCAATGTGGGAGAATGCAGCTGTGGAGCACAGCAAAAGAAATCTTGACTTTTCTCCTGCACATAAGGCAAAGAGGGAAAGAAAAATGGAATTATGAAGACCAGAATTATTCAAACATAAATGTGCTACAGGAGCTAGGTCTGTAGACAAAAACTCAGAGGAACAGATGAAAGCATGTGCTGTAGAGCACTGGAAGGATGCACAGTGAGAAGCCACCTTTGCTGCCCCGTCTCTGGAGGCCAGGCAGGAGGGACGGCTGCCAGTCCCACTCACCGCTGATCTGCGGAGTTCTCATTTCTCTTCAGGATGCTGAGGCAGCACTCAGCTCCCCTCTGGCTCTCCTGTATGCAATGTTTAATCCCTTCCTTTCTTCTTTTTTTTTTCCAGAGAGACACAATTAGAAATAGCCCGTCAGAGTAAAATAACCAAAACTCACATTCTGTCTAAAAGTCTCTTTCAAGAAGAAAGAAGATTGCCTGTGAAGAAAACGCTCACCAGTGAGGTTTGACATCAAAAGAATGTTTTGCGTGGACTAAATAGAAGTATTCATTTTTCATACATGCACAGATTCACATTGACACCAGTTAGACTTTCACACGAGCACACTTTGTTTACTTAAAAGCTTGAAGGAAAGGAAAATGTCACAAATGCTCATGTAAGCCCGCGTGTGCACCAATCGGACACATCCAGCGTGGCTGTTTGTACAAGCAAAGATCTCCCAATAGGCCAAGAAGCATTCGCATAAATCATCTGCCCAATCATTTAAGAGAATGAATAATTCATAGGAAGGCAAATGTGTTCACAAGCAATTTGTATGAAGAGAGAGGAGCTACCTTCAAGGAATGGACTTGCTGTTCACTATCTCTGTTAGCCTGAACATGCTTTTCCTTGGCTTCTGACTTTCACAAACCTGGAGCAATTCTGAAGCTCCTTCCCACAAAATGTCACTGGTTGTCACCCATCCCGAGTGGCTTGTCCACTCCCTGCGCCTGTCCCAACAGATGAAAACCACAGTGCCTCCCACAAGCGGTGCTTCTAGTTTGTATGACACACCTAAATTACTTAATGGGAGTAATTTCATTTCTCCTTTCTTTATTTCTTATTTCTCGAGGCTGGTGATGGAGGCACAGGTCTTGTTCACTTGAGCTCTACAGCTCACCAAGATCTGTGTCTGTCCATGTCTGGAGTAAGTCCCTGCTCTGCCCTGTGGTTTCTCTGTTTCTCCAGCTGTGAGATCGTGAGAAAGATACTGAGCAACTGGAAGGTTTGATACTGAGCAACTGGAAAGTTTTTTGACATCCAGGTGGAATGTGGGCTTTATATTAACCAAGCTCTCCTTCTTACCCCCAGTCCTATTTGAAGCTAGAGGTGGTGGGCAGGCAGGCAGAGGTGTGAGGCTCCCTGCAGTGCTGGCTCTACCTTCTCCTGTCCCAAGTCCTTACCTCCAGCACCACCAGGAGAGGTAAGGCGGTTCTGTCGGTGTCCCTTCATCTAAAGACACAGCCTTTAGGAGGGAGATGACAGGGAACACCAGTCAGCCAGGAACCCTTGTGCTCTGAGGCACCCTTGATACCTTTAGTCACATCTTTTAGGGGAAAACTAATTTTTTTTTTCCCCCACAGGAGAACCGGCCCAGCTCTCTTTAATCTTGCATAACGTGCAAAATATAAATAGGAGCAAAAGGTTTCCTATAGATATATATCTGTACTCAAAAAAATTTGCTGTGCAGCCTCAAGTAATATTGTATGCTCAGCTATCAATTCTGTTTCCCAGGTCCCACTTACAGGATCATTCCTATATCTTTTGAGGAAGTATTACCAAGAGAAGTGTGTTCATCCTGCAGCTGCCCAGATCCTCAGGCAACAATCATTTCTAGAAATCAAAACTGCCTTTCTGCTAAGGAAACTCTCTCATGGAGAGGTGTAAGCCACATCTAGAACATGTTAGATCCAGTCCTCTCCTTGGACCGCAGGAGAAAAAAAAAAACACCCTTTGCCCTGACCCAAGGCAATGATCTTCATCGGTCTAAAAGCTGCACTGGCCCTACTGTCCATCTGCTGATGCACCATGCATATACTTCTCCTTCCATGTCTAGTCCCCGGTGTTCAGAAACACTGGTTCCACTGAGAGTTGATGAAATATGATTATATTTTTCTCTTCATTAAACATGATATAGAATCATAATTCACACATATAAAATTGTTTTATTCCTTTTTCCTGTTTGCTTTGGAATTATTTCATGGTCTCAACAATGTAGGTTTAGCAGTGCTGTCTCTTCTGCAGAGCCAGTCAGCCGCCGGTACCCTGCAATTTTAATGATCTAATCCGACAGCTAGCATGCTTTAATTTAAAGTTTTATTAACGACCACTTTCTACCCTCAAAGACTATATTAAAATTTGTTAATGGAATTGGAGATTATAAATGCCCCACTGCAAGGCCCACTTGTGCTGTTCTGCACCGCCCCCTTTAGAATTCAGAGCAATCCTATTAACTCTTCTTTATGTTTTGTATAGGTCATTTTGATTGCAGTTTTTTGTGTACTTCCCTTATGAGATAGCGTCGCCCGAATCTAAGCATTTGAAAGAATATAATTTTACAAAAGATCACATATTTCAAATTCATTATCCTTCAATAGTGAGCTTAAAATTTAATTTCTTTGACTTATTGCAAATTTTTGGAGTCTACCAGGGGAATGGAAATGAATTCCATGGGCAGCATCAGACCGTGTGACAGAAATGACAGAATCCACCCCAAACCGCTGTTGAAAAAGGAGAGGGAGAAGAAGAGGGAGGAGGACGCAAGGACACGTGCCATTAATAGCGTAAAGTTGCGGGATCGTGACAAGCAGTTGTCCTCTACACGCTCGGAAGCGTGAAGCTCTTTGCGCAAAACACATCACTTTTCCACGCACCCCGTTACCCTGTGAAGGCTGCCTTTGTTAGCCTGGTCTTCTAATGGGCATCTTGAGACTCTTCACTGGGTCTCCCAGACTGCACTTGTACATCAGGGCCCCACGTTCAATGTGCCATAAAAGGGGTCCCCCATACCCGTTACTTATTTTATTTAAGGAGTCAGTAAAAGCATCACCAGTCTCCCCATCTCCACAGATCCCAGCATCAATGGTTATTGTTTGCAGCGCGTCTCAGGAAATGCGCTATTAATCATTTGTTGTATAGACTTAATTTCTCACAATTCTTCCCTCTCTATTTTCTGTTGCTATTGTTCCTTTCTCCTGCTTAAACCTTTCAGCCACCCAGTGAAACGACAGAAACAACATCAGGTTCTCAAGGAGCCAAACAATCAATCAGTTCACCAGCTTCACAATGGGACTCAATGGGAGCAGCAGGGCAGCTGCCTGTTGTTTGAATACCACTCGCCCGAAAGGCTTGGCTAGTGTACAGAAAAAGCAGTTATTTGCAGGAAAAAGAGGAAGGTGAAGGACACAGAGGGGGATTTCTAAGTGGAAGTTTTTACATTAGAGATGTTTACACTTGAGCTACTCATCTGGTCTCCCTTTACAGCTGATGAAAGGACATTGAAACGTAGGGTGCAACTCGTCTGACGCCTTTAAGTATCAACCTGGGACAAAATGAACCAGTCATGTTGTGAAATGCCCATTTCTCTTCAGCCTCCCCTAAAAATAGCCTGAACAGTTGAGTTGGTTACAGCATAGGCCTCTAAAGTTAGGGAAAATGTGCACCCCACTCTTTAGGCGGTGCCATGATCAGACCCCCAAGGAAAGGGTTTTCCCAGCTGGCAGGTAAACCCTACCACCGCAATCCCTGGATGCTCCAAGCTTTGTACGCCAACTGAGTGTAGTCAGGGGCAGTCAGCGTCCAGTCCGCTGGACGAGGTGGAGCATGAGGCATACAACCCCTTTTACAGCAGATTTGTATGATTTATCGTTTGCCTAGCTCCTGCTTGGTTGTGATAGCCCATGGTGCCAAACAAATTGGTGTCGCTGGTGGGTAGTCAGTTGCTCTCCATCTTCCTTTCCTCAGCTTCGTACTCATTATCCTTCATACCGTTGCTCTTCACTTAAGCCCTTTGCACCGCTGATAAGTTCCCCTACCACTGTGGCATTTACATACTCAGTCTTTGGGTGGCTCTTCCCTATCCCCACCTCTCCACCACCAAGGGTCTTGTAACGCACAGCAGTAGACTCTGGGCCCTGCTCATTTCTCCCTTTTTTCTTCTGAAATCCCTCCAAATTGACACCACCTGTGCAGTGTGGGACCTCCAAACCCACCTGTGATAAGGATGAGGTTCCCATTACTGAGGCATTCTTCACTTGGGAGTGCTCGCGTTGCTTAGCGGGTGGGATTTCCCCATCCCTAGGTCCTGATCTAACTCTGCTCCTCACAAAGTCAGGTAGACCAGTCTGGTTGCCAGTGCTTAGTCCACTTTTAGTTTCACGCAGGTTATTTGCCATGGAGACGTGCAGCCAGCGTACACAGTGGAAGCGTAGAGAAAAATCACCTCTTGCTGCTGACCTGAAATCAATGACTCTGAAATGCTCAGTGGTGGGACGTACAGCAAGTTGGGTATTTCTCAATCCCAGTGACCTAACGTTCCTGTGCGTTGTTTCCAGCTGCTAACTGCTACCCAGCCCTCGTAGCCCCATCCGTGAGTTTCATCGCTGTTGGATCCACCCCATTTCTGCCCCGCGACCTTGCCCAGTTTGGGCTGGCAGCCTGTTACATGGTCAGGAGAGATGGAGGAGCTCACCACGTCAGGAGCGCGGCTCACCGGCCTCGGCGTCCCGGCTTGCACGTGCCAGAACTCCTGCTGTGATTTAATGCCCTCACCCACACCTAACAGGCTACATTAAATTGGTATATTTGTTTCGTTTGCTGTTTTCTTATACACCACCCGACCAGGGCACGGAAGCGATAGCACATGACTGCAGAATTCAAGTCAAGCTGGTGTGAATTGTGAGCACGCAGTTCAGAATTTATCTTTTGTGAATATTTGTGTGTTAAAGTTACAGATTTGCTTTTTCACCATATTTGCAATAGCACTGCTCAAATATTTGTGGAGACTGAACACATCCTAATTGAAATTCAGTTGGATTCAAATTAATATTCATGGGTTTTTTTTTTCCCCCCCCTTCTACTCTTCATTCGGCTCTAAATGGAAGCAGCTTCCTGCTGCGGAGGGGGCAGCTATACGCTGGTAGGCTCCCGTAAGGGCGAAAAGTTTGGCAACCCGGTTTGAATTCCTTGAAGCAGCCACACACGGGGCGTCACTGCTACCCGCATCGTTTGCACGCATCGACGGGCGGCTCTCGAGCTCAGGCAGTGCGTGCCTGCGCCGGGCGGGTGCCGATTGCGGGAGACCTGCAGCACCGC
>NW_010543781.1:0-13780 GCF_000687285.1 Phaethon lepturus
CCCTGCAGCCCCCCGCTACCAAAACTTTGCCACGCAAACCCAGAACACTCTCTTATTTTACTCTTTCACAAAGTGTAGAAGTCAACAGTGTCCCCCCAGGGTGGATGTACAGCTGAGATGTGATTCCCTCCAGCCCCTCTGAAACCCTAGTTGCTGAGGAGGCAAAGCGAGATTCATGTTCATTCAGCAATAAGAGGCTGATGTAACCTCTCTCCTGGGACCTAGAGAGTCCTAGATCCTGGTCTTTTCCCCCTAAAATAGCTTCTGCATATGATCATTGCACTGATGTAAGCCCATGGGTGAGCGCCTTCCAGCACACTAGGCTGAGAGTGCGTAAAACCAGGCTGTGTTTGAGCAGCTGGTTCTGTGGTATCGGTACCCATGATGGGAGATGCTCAAAGCTGGTGTCCATCCTCCAGCCTGTGCACTGTGCTGGGAGAGGAGATTGGTGTCTGTGACCTCCCCTATGCAAGAAGAAAACTTTTATGGCCTCAAGTTGCACCAGGGGAGGTTTAGACTGGATATTAGGAAAAAATTCTTTACGGAGAGAGTGGTCAAGCATTGGAACAGGCTGTGCAGGGAGGTGGTGGAGTCACCATCACTGGAAGTATTCAAAAAACAGGTGGATGTGGCACTTCAGGATATGGTTTAGTGGGCTTGGTGGTATTGGGTTGACAGTTGGACTTGATGATCTTAAAGGTCTTTTCCAACCTTAATGATTCTGTGATTCTGTGATTCTGTGCAGAGAAAGTGCAGTGCAGAGAAACTCTGGGTAAAAAGTCTTGAACTCAACAGTGTTTTAATTGTTTTTTATTTTTTTATTAGCCTTAAATAAATTGGTGTGAAAGCCAACAAATTGTGCAAAGCTTGTTCCTGGCTGATGTTACCAGTGAAGGTGTTTATAACTGTACAATTGCATGTAAATCCAAGAATTAGAAAGGCAGTCTAGCCCCAGGCAGAGAGCTGGTTTATAGGCACTTTTGAGCTTTACTGACTGCTTTTATTGCAACGTTTAAACCATTTATGAGATAAATGGCTGAGATAAAATCCAGATATCACTGTTTCTTAGAGTTGTGGGGATACGTACATGCCTAGACAGCAACTTCTTACAGATAGTTTGTGGAGGGTATTTGCTTTTGAAAACTCATTTAGGTTATCAGATCCTCTGATCCCATTCACCCAAAGAGAAGCAACAGGAGTTTGGTGCCCTGAATAAAACCCTCCTCCTAATTCATACCCTCTCTATCATGCTAGCTGACTTTTGAAAGAGCTGTTTTTTAGGGTACCATGCAGAACACAATTCATCAAACTTTTCCTCCCACCATACCCCCCTGTAATAAAGGGAAAATGCTGCAATGGAAACTTTTCATGATGTTTCTTTTGGAAGGAATGGTATAACGAGATAACAGGAGAGTTTGCCTCTTGCAATCTCTGTCTAGGATCAGTGCTACCTTTGAAGCTTGACTTGAAGAGATGTCACAGCATTGGAACTGGCAACTGCTGTTGTGCTGTCTGCTTTCAAACCTATGAGATACAAACAGGGTAAAAATTCCTTTATGACTTTTATCAATGACTTTTCTACAGGAGATAAACCAAGTCGGAGGCCTATTAATCTCATGGGATTTTACATGATGGAATCTGCCTAAGGGTGATATCCAAGATGTGAAAGACTAGAACTGGGGCTAAGGTGCTGATCGGTGCTGTTTTAAGCTATGCTCTGACCCCTGCCCTGGGTCTTCGTTGTTGATTCTGCTCACTTGTGAGACTGGTTGTTGCCATTCGTTTGGCCACACCAGCTAACTCCCTCCCAAAAATTTCCTAGTCATGGCGTCCAAAACAAAAAAATACTTTCCAAGCGCCAGACAAATGGGGAGGATGCCTGTATCAGGAATAGTGTGGCCAGCAGGAGTAGGGAAGTGATCGTGCCCCTGTACTCGGCACTGGTGAGGCCGCACCTTGAATACTGTGTTCAGTTTTGGGCCCCTCACTACAAGAAGGATGTTGAGGTGCTGGAGCGTGTCCAGAGAAGGGCAACGAAGCTGATGAGGGGTCTGGAGCACAAGTCTTATGAGGAGCGGCTGAGGGAACTGGGGTTGTTCAGTCTGGAGAAGAGGAGGCTGAGAGGAGACCTTATCGCTCTATACAACTACCTGAAAGGGGGTTGTGGCGACAAGGGTGTTGGCCTCTTCTCCCAAGTAACTAGCGATAGGACAAGAGGAAATGGCTTCAAGTTGCGCCAGGGGAGGTTTAGATTGGATATTAGGAAAAATTTCTTCACTGAGAGGGTGGTCAGGCATTGGAACAGGCTGCCCAGGGAGGTGGTGGAGTCGCCATCTCTGGAAGTGTTCAAGAAACGTGTGGATGTGGCGCTTCAGGACATGGTCTAGGGGACATGGTGGCGCTGGATTAATGGTTGGACTTGATGATCTTGAAGGTCCTTTCCAACCTAGTGTTTCTGTGATTTCTGTGATTTCTGTGATGAGAAGACGTGGACTGTGAGCTCATGAAGGCTGTCATTCAACTTTGTTCCTGAGGTGGGGGGGAGGCCACTAAGGGGGAGGCAGGACTAAGGGTTCATCTTCCCCATGGGAAGCTCTATATCAAAAGTACGTTAATGTTGTCATGCTGGTTTCCACTTCTGGCTGTCCAGTTGGGCATCGTAGGAAAGACTAAATGGTTTCTAAGGAACCATTTAAGAGGGACAGCTCTGACGAAAATGAAATGACAGAAAAAGGTGTGTCTGAGAATCAGCCTGATGCAGGGATAGTTAGTGAGGCAGACATATGCTGAAAGAGGAGGTGTAGAGCAGCCTTGAAAAAGATGCTCTAAAAGGCCAGAGGTACTCATCTCCTAAGCGTACGGCAACAGAGCATGGTTATATTGCAGGGTAATGGCAATTTCTGCACAATGGACAGGGTGTTCCTAGCAATAATGTGCACTTAATGGGGAAATATCTTCCATCAACCTAAAAGACGGATAGGTGGTTTTGAAGAAGGAAGAAAGGAGATTAATGATGATATAGCAAAGCTATAAAAGGTTATTGAGTGGTGCAAAGTTACAGTCTTTGGTCTGTGTCACTGAAAACTACTCTCTAGGGTGTTTTCTCAAGCAAGGCACAGCAACCTGCATGCTAATGACAGCAGCTGAGGACAGAGAATGGTGCTTTCAACAGTAGCTGTCTTACTTCGATGAGACACATGCCTATAAGTGGCTTGGACACTTCTGAAAATAGTGTCCACTTAAATGCAGGCATGCTAACACACGGTACTCAGGATGAGCTAATACCCTGCTCATTTAAAATGTGATTCAGCTGGGCATCTGTGCTGCTCTGTCACTAGAGGGGTCATCCTCTTCCCTAAGGTAATTTTGCAGCATGCCCAGAAGGTCAATATCTTGGGATGGGTTTGGATTGTCGGTGGTAGGAATGGGGGTTTTTTGATCATTATTTTTTCCAACTTCTTCCAAAATACTCTGCTAAAAGCCCCATCTAGCTAGGACAAAATTTCTGCAGTTTCTCCAGTAGCTGCAGCTGTAACAGTATTACCTCTCCTATGCTGTACTGTACTAAAGAGCTATTAGTTAAAAATGGAAATGGCTCATGTTCTCTGGCTCTGAAGTTGCATTTGATAGGGATCAAGGGGCTTTTGTAATGAAACTAGATAGGCCAGTTATTCGAGGGTAGCATTCCTGAAATAAAGTGTGCAAACACTTCCATGTATAGCTGATGCATTTCAAATGCCTCTCACGCAGGGAAGGAGTGTTAGTGTCGGACCCAGATTCTTGTCAGGAGGATGATGGCAGACAAGAGTCTTCAAAGAGTTCCGGTGGATTAGGATGGATGTGGTTTAAAAATCTTTCTTACAAACTCTTTTCTTACTTCTTACCTTTGAGTAAGATTTCCTTCAGATAATAGGCGAACAATAAGAGCTAAATACAAACAGCTTCTGGCTACAATGATCCGCTTCTGGTGGGTTATGAGCATTGCAAATTACCCATGGAAAATTCAGACTGGAAGTAAAATTAGTGAGTATACAGTGACTGCTTCTGAAGTTGTTCCAAATAATGATCATTGCTGTATAGTTTCTTTCAATCCAGGTTTTTTAAAGCATTTTGTAGACATTAATTACTTTCGCCTACAATGCGGCAGGACAAGAGAAGAAAGGATGACGCAAGGAAAGGTAAGAACAATACGGGACAGTCTGGATGACTGTTAGAAGATACCCTGGCTAGTTTGACTTCTGTCCCTAATGCTTTGTGGCCTTCAGTGAAGCGATGCCAGTGTCCAATTATTTTTGACTGGATTCCTCAAATGATATCCACTTCAATGGCACTATATACATGAATGAGACAAGTACAGGAAATAGGGAGTTCTAAAGAAACGTAATTAAGAACAGTTTTTCTCTTGGAAAATGTATCAACTCTGGGCCCACTTACAGCCAGTTACTTAGCAAATGTTTAAGTGCTTCAAGCTTATATGGGAACTGTAGATCTCAGTAGCCCTAATTACTCTTCATTGCCCCTGACCTTGATTATGTAAGTACCCTTTAAGAGTCATTTATCTGCTAAAGTGTCTTCTCACTTTTAAAAGCCCATGTATTAGTGAGTGAAGGGAGAGAAGGGAATATCCCTTTTTACAAAGTAACCATGACCAGAGTTTGAGTACTGAAGGTCTGGGAGCCAAAATGATGTCAAATGAGGCTGTCAAGCATCAGAGAAGCTGCTTTACCCTCCTGCCCAAAGGCAGGGTAATGCCATGTGCCAGGAGCATTGTCCTTGACAGACACCCCCCTCCCCCCCCCCCCCCGTACAACCTGCTCCCATCCTGCTCTAATTTCCCACTCCAGAAAGCTTTTAGCTATTGATATCCCCCTTGCTGTAGTTAAAGACCATTAAACTAAGTTTTATACACTGACCACAGGGAAGAACATGTTTCCTCATGTAAAGGAGCACTGATATCTCTCCCCTTGGGCCACAAGGCAATAGAAGTTTTCCTTTGATGGCAAAGACAGCTAAAAGCAGTTCTGCTGTCCTTGCTGTCCCTCTTCCCTCGCTTGTGCCAGTCCCTGTCTGCCTGAGGCTCTGCAGGGAGTTCAGCACAGTTCTTCTCTGCTTCTCTTATGGGGGTTATCTAAAGATAACCTCAGACCTGGAGCCCAGCCCAGCCCTTGAGCTGTTGATATCAAACTGCTGTGGAGAGGCTACTTCCAGTGGCTTTACACCTGAGGAAGATGTGTAGATTTTTTCCATGTGTGTTGAAACACAACACACCTCTTCGTATTTTGTAGCATGCCTCTGGATATGTCTTTGTCTTCCATAAAAATGTATAGACTGATTCACATTCAGTTTGTGACCTACGGTGTTTACATATGTATATCTTGACTATGTCCTTGTGCTCACGCTAAATGCTGTCATAATTACTGAAATTTAAACTGTATAAACAATAATTTTTGTTAATATTTGTGAAAAGACTTTCAGATAGGAACTTTTGCTCTTTAGCAGTGGTTTTTGGACTGTCTTGCAACCTTCAGACAAGATCAGTAGCCTGAATGCAGCTGAGTTTCAAACTGTTATATATCTCCTATGGCAAACTAGCACTTCTGTGAATTTATTCATTTGCCTTGCAGCATCTCAAACAGACGGTTAGGCTGCTCTGGTTATGAGCAAAACCATGCTTCTGTGAACTAGAAGTTACCGATGCACAGATGTACCTTCTGAAAATCTGCAGTGTGGGAACATACGCTTCTGTATTTTGTTAACCTCAGGTGTCTGGTGGGAATGACTTAAATGTCTGTTAGCAACTAAACTTCTTAAGTGGGAATAAGATGATGTCTTTGCATGACTTGCCAGTGAAAAGTTATCATCATACTGTCCTGTAGCAATTAGAAAGCCTTTTAAAATTATTTAAATTTTGGTATTAAGCTAACAGGAGTTTATTCTCTGTTTGGATGCTTAAACAAGGCTTATTTTGAGTAAGTACTTGGAAGCCTGTTCAACCTGTTTGTTCCCTTAATCAAACTCCCCATTTTCAGCTTCACTGTGTGAGCTGGACTTAACCTTCCACATACTTTGCTGCTCTGCTACTGGTGATCTCACAGCCTGGAGGGAAAGAACTTTTAAAAAGAGCTAAGGAGAGCTGATAAGGAGCAGCCTGTTGACAGATGGGAGGTGCATGCTCTGGGAAGTAAAAGGTGGTGAATAACGAAGGATTAAACTATAGCCAAGTCCCATTTGATCATACTGGTGGGACTTTTCGAGCCGCTTGATGTATTGAGATGTCTTGAGAAAAGAGTGGTGTGGTGGATTGACCAAAGCCAGCAGCTATGCACCCACACAGCTGCTCGCTCACTCCTCTTTCAGGTGGGATGGGGAGAGAACAGGAAGAGCATAAGTGAGAAAATCTGTGGGTCAAGATTATGAAAATCTAATAAATGAAGGAGAGAGGAAAAAGAAAACAACTGATGCAAAGACAATTATTCATCACCTCCTACAAGTAGACTGATTTACCAAGCAATGGCTACCTTGGAAGACAAAACTCCACATCTTTTTATTGCTGAGCACAGTGTCATATGGCATGGAGCATCCCTTTGGCCAATTTGGATCAGCTGTCCTGGTTGTGTTTCCTCTCAGCTTCTTGCCCATTCCTGACCTATTCACTGGGGTCGGAAAAAGTGAAAAACCTTGATGCTGTGCAAGAGCTGTTCAGCAATAGCCAAAACACTGGTGTGTTATCAACACTGTTTTCATCACAGATCCAAGGCACAGCACCATAAGGGCTGCTATGAAGAAAGTTAACTCCATCCCAAACAGACACTACAACAGCAAATTGGGGACTGCATACATGGTAAAATAAATTTGGTGAGCAAGCCAGGGGCAGGTGAGGGTAGAAGATGATTTTTTTTCATCTTCATCATTTCCATCAGCAGTAGATTTTGCATGAACTGAACCTAGCTTGCTCAGCACCATGCCTTGTAGAAGACAGCATATACAGAGTTGCTAGAAAAAATGGGCAAACTCCTGTTTTTCTCCAGAAACCTAGCATTTCAAACTACTTCTCATTTTTTTTGAGAAAAAATACTGATAGGGTTTCTCTAAGAAGTTAGTCTAGATCTTTAATTTGTTTTTTAATTTATTTAAAATCTATCCTACCATATTTATACAAGCATGCCCTCAACATTCCCACGTGCTCCATATAAAATACCAATGGACTGGCAAGGTAAATACAGTTTGAGTTTTCTATCTGTTGGGGTAAATGTGAAGGGATCATAATACTTTCCTTTAGGAACAGGGGTGAGGTCCCCATCTCATCGATAATTTGCATTCCTGTCGGTTGCTCTTTGTGGGTTGACTGTTTAGTGCAACGATATGGTAAAATGTGATTATATTTACTGAAATGACAGTGCTGGCCTCTAGCCCTTTCTGTAAACCCTGGTGCGAGGAGACTTCCAATTACTGCTTCTTGCCAAGTAGTAATGAAATTAGTTCATAATGTGATGCTCTAAAGCAGTTGGCTCCACAAAGCCTTTTGGCTAATCACACTAACGCAATAAAAAATGAAAGCTTTTCTGTATTTAAAAGTGAATTTGGAAAGTTGTTCCCCTTGAGGTGATTGCCCAATGATTAGAGATGGACTGAAGTGCAAAACCAAGGGATGGGATGTTCCTGGGGTGTGGGAATGCTCTCCCTGCTCCACAAAAGCTAAAGAGATTTCAGTAAGTTTTAAAGATCAGTGTAAAATCCAGCTTCAGTGCTAGCTCCAGTGCAAAGGACACAGCTTAGACTGAAGTTGCAGGCCTGGAGGAGCACACTGTGTGACTGATGAGATGAAAATTGAGTAAGTTAACTTCGCACAGTCTTTGTTTCATGGATCAGGATACAGTACCTGGTGAAAGTTTGCCTCTTAAAACCTAGAGCTTAAAATCCACAACCAATACACAGGCTTACCCATAGCCTGCAAACTGAGAGAGGCTAACTAAATAGTTCATAAGGTAACTGTGGATGACTTGTCTTCCTTGTTTTCACTTGCTGCTCTCCTCACTTGTATTGCTATATCTCCTGCAGTGCTATGGGCAACTGTATGGACCTTCTGTCCAGGCAAGAGGTTCTACTGGTGCTACTTAAGGTTCTGGGAAAGACCAGAGGTTGCAAAGGACTTATCCCCAGTTCAGAAGCACTGGAATCCTCCCTTAACAGTGTATGCAAATAAAAAGCAAATAAACTTTGACTCTGAGCACCTCACTGTCCTTTTGTCACCTCTAAAATTTAGATACCCCTGACAGAGCTGCCACTTCCTTATGGACTTGTCTGAGCTCTGGGCATTCAGAACCTCTGCAATTAATTTAGATTAATTTCTTAGGAGTGTAAAGGTCTAATTCAGGGTCCAACACAACCCAACTCTTGAAGCAGGGTCTTAAGGCATGTGTACATGCTCTCTCTGTGAATATTGCATGGAATGACTGAAAATGAAATTACTGACTTTCCAATCCTATGTAAATACACTATAGAGGGAACTTTCTGGGAGATGAGGAAAAAGTATATTATTCCTGTCATCTTTGGAAGAGTGAACTATCCTCTGAGTTACTCTTTAAGAGATGTATCTGTCAACAACTTCGCACTTTTTAGAAAGGGTTTGCATAATTTTTTTTTGTGTTGTCTTTGAAGCAATGGACTTTACATATCTCAAGTCAGGAATGAGGCAGGATATAAGACAAGGCAGTTGTTTAGGGATCCTGACATAGCTGCTAGTTGAGAGTGCCTATTGCTCAAATGCTGCATAAGTACTTACCTTGTGAGGTGTGATATCCAAGGGTGACTTACACACAGCAACATCCCATTGTCAGTTGTTTGATGGAATTTGAGCTTCAGGTCGAGTGCTTGGCTCCTTGACAGCACTGTTGTTAGGCCAGTGGCCAATGGGCTATATGAAACCTGGCCATCAACTGTGTCAATAGCCATGCTCCTCTAGCAAATACCTTGGTCATCATTTTCTGCGGCACCATGCTTTGTTCTTGCTTTTTCTTCTGTTTGAGTAGAAGTAAGTGGAGCTGTAATAACTTTCAAGAAGCATTTGCCTTTCCTGTGTGTAATTCTTTTGAAGGTTCAAGTTCAGGGGAGACCTTGTTTCTGGAAGTCATTTTTGGCTCTTAGTTATTCCAAGGATACTTCTAAAATGAGCTGGAAGTTGTCTGAGACAATGGGTAGGGCTCATGTGCACTGGATTAGTAAGCAAGGGTTTATCAGGTAGACCTCTAACATTTCTGATGGGAGATCAAGTGTAGATTAAGTCCCGTAAATACAAGCAACTATGTATAAAATGTCTAAGCTCCCATTACCATTAATGAAGATCTAGTAAAAGCAATCAATGAACGATTCAGCTGACCAGCCACTAAGTACCTACTTTATGGTGAGCTGAATTGCTCTTCAGGCTCCAGTGACTGTAATGGGAGCTTAGAGACCTAGCGTACCCAAAAGTACCTAAATTTAAGTTCTTGTTTCAAACTGATCCCTGTACCCAATGTTCCCTAGTCAAAGAGGAACAACAGACAATTTTAGAGAGTGCTTCGTTTGACCCATTTTAGAAGTCTGCCTTAGGGAATGCATTAATATCCTCTTAACCAATAGCAAAGTAAGGCTACACCTTTAAGATAACTATAAAGTTAAGCAATCCTAAAACTCCTTAGTTGATTCAATCCCCATATTGTTATGAACAAAACTTAAACTAAAACATAGTTCTTGATATAAGTTATCCATTTCTTCAAAAAAGACATGGGAAAAAAACCCAACAAAGACAAACAATGTATGTCTGTCTTCTGTGTTATTAATCAGAACTGCCATGTTTAGTTTTAATACCTCTTTAATTCCTTAGTAGGAAGGCAAGTCATTACACAAATTAAAGCTGTGAGACCTGCATAGTACTGTGAATGGCAGCTGTTAGAAGATGAAGGTCTAACAAGTTCTGTGGCTCTGGCAATCCACCTTTAATTGAGAAACCCCTTCTTTTTTGTACGGACATGGAACACTCTGACTTCTCCATTTTTTGTATACATTAATTTAACATCATTTTCATTATTCCTTTTGATACAAGTAGTCTTCAAGATACTGTAAAATGCTAGAATACTGGCCTCTTTTGTTACTCTAAAAAAATCTTCATTCTTCTGAAATCATGAATGCTTGATCAAAAATTGTGTGATCAATAGCACTTTTGTAAGGCAGTCAATCTAAACAAAACAGTTTTGTATTTAGTGTAAAACCCATGTCTATATCAAATGATGTGATGGAAATCAAACATCCTAGAGAAGTAAAAACTCATCACAGTGTATCTTTGGTGTTCACTCACAGGACTTCAGTCACTAATGCAATGATGCTGAAAAATCCTTTTAAGCTCTAATTATCGACATTCACTTGACATTAATTCCTCTTTATTATCTAGTAGATGCATGATTAATTTTACTGCTAGGCTTTTGCTTGTCTGTATAGTTTAACTGTTTCTTCACATCAGAAAGAATCAGCCAGTGCTGGAAAACAAACTGATAAGCTTTACAAGATCTCAGATTTAGGCAAGCAGAAGTTGGATTCTCTGGTAGCTGTTTCCCACTGAGGGCACAAAAGTTTGCCTGAACTGAGTAAATTCAACTAGAGATGGTCAATTGTTTCTTTAAAGAAATTTCCCTGGTCTGACAGAGCTCCCAAAACTGATCAGCTGCAGAAATGCTGCTGTCTAATCTCTACTGAAGACTGCCTAAGGAAACAACCAAGCTGTTATTCAAGAAGCAAAATAAGTATTGGCTACCTTCCAAAAACATTATGTTTTACATTATGTTCTGTAGACCATCTTTCTGGTCACATTGTGACTAGTGGCATGATGTGGACACCTAAACCTTGAAGGTTTCAGGCACTCACCAAGAGTTGCAGTAGTACCACTTGTTCTGTCTTAATCTCCATCTTCTGTAACATCCTCCTGAATATAAATTCTGACATTTTAAAACGACACCCTATCTCGCGCCCGACTTTCACACCTTTTAGGACCACTTAAAAATAATTATTTTGGCTTCATATCAGGAATGGCAGACTTTGTTCTTAGAGAAATACCTTAACAATTTCATCTATCCCTTTTTTTCCTAATAAAAGGAAAGTGTTGGCAGGAGAGTGCACTTTGGTGATTTTTTTTTCTCTATTGGTCCAGTTTATCAAGACTTGCACATTTGCATGTTATGCATGCACACACACACACAAATCTATTTGGGTATGAAAGCAAGTCCTTGATAAACATTTTAAAATGCTTATTTTTAGCTAAGATTCTATTTATATAGCAATGATAATGTGAACATAAGCCTCAAAGACAAAATGAGACTTCCAGCAGAATAATTACTTTCCTTGGAACAGCAGGCAAACCACTCAGTAAGAGAGTGTAAAAGGGTTGTAAACTACAGGCCTGCAAAATCAAACAAAATACCTTTCTCCTGGCTAAACTGGTGAGGCAACGCACTCCAGTTCCACTCGTAATTTGGATGACTCATCAGGACTTTGCAGTAGCACTACGTCTTTATCTACCATTATTTCATAGCTCTTCAGTTATGCAGGACCCCTTGGATTCCAGAATCTGCTCTAGGAAGGATGTGATTGCAGGATCTTTTTATAGACTTGGGTTTGCAGCGAGCAATCTGTGTTATCAGATGGAGACATTCTCAGTGCTTGTGCTTCTCAGGTGGGCAGTGTCACCAGCACTGAGCTGCACTGTAGCATGTTTTCAGAAGAGGAGAATCTTACCAGGAAAAGTTTAATTTGATATGAGGTTGGCAGAGTATGGGGAGCTCTGTGAGCATGTGTGTGTGTGCCTAAATTTGGTTGAATAAATTCAGAGTTGGTAAATATGGAAAGAGTAACTCTCTGCATAAACTTGGATGTGATAATGCTACATGATGCAGTTGTACACATAGATTAACTCCACTGGCTTGTAGTGACTTAATTTGAGGCCAAGACTGGAAAACAGGAAGGAAGAACTCAGCTCTGTGCTTTGGCGTCATTGCCTGTATGCTTCTGTCAATGATTACCCAGATAATTGCTCAAGTACAGAAAAATATTTTAGAATAACTCTGCTCTAATTTTTAATATTGATATTTTGTCTCAGCAAACGTGCTGAAGATCAGTGCCAAGTTTTTCAATGTTAGTTTACAGTCAGGGAACAAGTACCGATTAAAGAAATCCTTTTATCTGTTTACTAAAAAGAATACATGGATTTTTATGATGTGGAAAGGATAATATTTTATTTCTCTGATTATGATCTTACACCTACCCTAACTTCTGGTTGTATAAGTTAGATTTAGCAAATCAGCTTTTGCTCATGAATAAAATGAACTTCTCACAAAAGGCCAACTGCCCCAGAATGCGATGCGATGCCCGGTCTCCTTCATACAGCATCTTAAGAGTCACCCCCAAAGCAGGAGAGCTGGTGGTTGCGTTTGTTTATAGCCGATAGGAGATGTGAGCCTGCCGGGTGCCACAGTGCTTCAGATACAGAGTGGCTGGAAGTAATTCTTAATGAAACTGCCAAGCACTCTGCAGCTAAACTTTGCTGTGAGCATTATTTCAGCAGCTTAATTTCAGAAATAAAAAGACATTTCTTTTGCAGAATGACTTTTTTCTTGCTGCAAGGAGCTCTCTATCTAGTAAGTATTCAATCTCTTAATTTCTGAGGTGTGTTACTATGTGCACACAGGTCTCTGTGCATTGAAGCCTAAGCTCAAGCCAGTTTTACATATGTATAACTTTGAGCAATCCAGTGTGGAGAAAACCACCTGCAACTCCTATTCACACCAATAGTGGAATTGAATGAAAAAACATCAGCCTGCTAAGCTTAGGGAGAACAGGAACCTAAATACCACCCAGCTGTAACTTGACTTGGTTGCAGCTCTTGCAGGGTCATCACCCAGGGACCCTGGAAGGAGTGGGACAGCCCTCCCCATGTGCCACCTCCAAGGGTCTGTGTGACCATGCAGTGAACTGGGGTGGGAGGTGGCTCTGTCCCCCTGGCACCATATCACACTTCAGCACCTTGCTTTGGTTTAGGCAAAGCAGAGATAGGCAGAAAGGGCCTGGGGATATGGGAGGTCACCAGCTGCTTTAGGGATGGGGGCAGTTCATGTTGTCTTAAAGCAAGTTTTTGAACAGGAGCCTGAGGCTATGGCTCTGAGAACAGTGCTTTTCCCTCTCTGGGTCCCTGGAAGACACAATGCAAACAGGGGCAGCGAGCAGGGAGCAGGGGGGAAGGAGGTGTGTTTGCATGTCTGCAGGGAGCTGCCGCACAACTGGGCTGACACAACTGCCGCATTGCCTAGGGATGGGAACAGATGGGACAAGAGACCTGTGTGCTGGTGCTGCTGCAGGAAAGAATGAAATGTGGAGATAAACCTGAAGCTTTGGAAATGCATACTTATGGGCTGTGTACCTGGCTAAGCAGGAGCTGCCTGCGGGCAAGGAGAAGATGTGACTGTTGGCCACTTCTGCTCCCTTCCATGGGCTCTGGAGAGATGGTTCATGGAAGTAGCACCTTGGTGACCCCTGCCCAAGGAGCAGCACCCAAGGAGCAGCATCTTACCCATTAACTCTGTGTTTCTGCAAAGTCTTCCCCGCTTTGCAGGAAAGATGCGCATCCAAAGTGCTGGAACAACTTCTTGGCTGTGACTTTGGGACCCCCTGGCAGAGCACAGTGAAGAAGCGCTGCATCTGTGACAACTGTTGGAGCTGGCCTCTGTCTTTGATGGGGTTTTTCTCTTTCTCTCTCAGA
>NW_010543781.1:13811-20719 GCF_000687285.1 Phaethon lepturus
CCCCTGCCTGTGGCTGCTGGCGTTGCCTGCAGCCCAAAGGGTGAAGCGGTGCAGGGCTGCTGCAGGCAGCACGCGCTTTGCAAGATGGTGGGGCAGGGGCAAGACCAGTGAATTACAATGAGCAGCACATCGCTGCAGCTTGTTTGGGATGGATCCAAAGCCCATTAAAGGCAATGAAAACACTCCATTTTTCCACTGTGTTTTAGAAACTATTATCCTTTATTTCTGTCATGAGTCTTGTTTCAGAGTAGATGGCACGCACTGTCACAAATCACTCAGAAGAAACAGCAAGTACTTAATATAGGGTACCTAAAGGTGCGTGTTCAAAAGTGTCTTATCTGGCCAAAGCACATAAAGCTATTTCTGGATGAAGTTTTCTGCAGACTACTGCTCTGTGTTTCTTTCAACAGTTTACAGCCTTTCCTTCTGAAGTCAAAATCTTAGGGCTTAATGGCACTCTGAAAAATGTCTGTTACGCTATATATATTTTCTAACAAACAAAATAATGACCACTGTGCTGGAAATTAACTTTCATTTAAAGGTATTTCAAGCAAGTCACAAGTTAATCAACCAAGTGTTGACTCTCAAGTGTGCAAGTTATTGCTGTTAGTTACCTCTCAGCTAATGAAGAACACAGCTGTACGTGTTTTTAAGTTGAATAAAGATGCCTGTTGCTACATGTCTAATCCCCAAAAAGGAGGATGAGCCCAGCTCTCTGCATACTAACCATCTTCCTTCCAGCTGCCCATTAAAATGCTCTGTGCTATAAAGGTGCAAGTACTACCCATAAAGGTGCTTGTTCTTTTGGGTCTCTTCAGGTAGTAGAAAACTCCAGCTACCTTAAATACTAACTATTTTGGAACAGAAAGCTAAGATGAGCATCAGAGTTAAGCATCTTAGCAGATGATACCTTTAGCTAGAAGAGAGTACATAAGGCACGAGCACTAAGAGATAAAGCTGTCCCTGCTGCACTGAGCTGTGTGATCTCCAGGGGACCCATTTGCCATGTGAGTGGAGGCAACATCCTTGTACCTTGGTGTAAATCCCCAAAACTGTCTATTTGCCCAGTCTTCTGTCTAGGAGTGTTAATATTGCTTCTTGCCAGTTGCTCACTTGAAAGTCAACAAGAGAGACCCCCTTCTTCAAGCAGGTAATTCCACTGGTGCTCATTCAGAGTTATATCTCTCTCTCAGATTCTGTTCCTCTCAGAAAAAACATCTCTCAGGTTAAGTGATAATCCTACTGGTTTTGTTAGGAGAGCAGGAAAGACAGCTCTTTTCTGTTCCACAGGCAGTCACTTCACTCCCAGTCAGGATGAAGATTAATCCCGAGGGACAGCTGAGGATGCTCCGTCAATAGAAGAGGAAAAAATGTACCTGCTATTTCAGACAGTGAGACCAACCCCCAGACCATGATCCCTTCGAGCCCAAAATCAACTTGCTGTTTGGCCTCCAGGTGCTGGTATCTACCGCTGGGTACTCACATCCCCTCCAGAGATGCAGTTTTCTCTCACTTCTGATGAGGGAAAAAAATATTGCCATGAAATGGGGCAGAGAAAGGGAGAATAAGAAAACACAAAAGTTGTGAGGGAGGTGACCAAAATCTTGCAAGATCAGTGCCCTTCCTGCTGTTCTTTGCCAGTGGGCAAGAGAGAGGGGTAAAGACCCAACTTGCTCCTTAGATCTGTGCTGGGTCCCCTGTACGAGGGAAAATGATGTTGCTCATGTAAAAAAGTATGGGTTTTTTATATAAAAAAAAACATATAGGATCAGACCTGAGATCAGGATCAGACCTGAGACTGACATGGAGTGATGGCTGTTCAGGCTGTATGAAGTGAATAAAGCCTTCTGAGCATCTTTCTCTAAGCCTGTAACCTGTACATGATGTGTTGATCATAGGGGAGACAGAAAGCCTTATTCACATAACAAATTCATATAATCCAGAAAGACAATTTTGAATAATTTACTTTTGTATCTTAGGCTAATAATTTCATTCTTGGGGTCCCACAATACAAATGGAGAGAAGAGAGAAGACCTTTGTAACAATCATTGTAATAAATGCAGGTTTTACTTTTTCCTCACAAAATAGTGTGTTTTGGGCTTCAGTTTTCTTCATAGTCCCTCTGGCTTTCTCGCACACACTAAGAACCCCTCCTCCTTACCATTCAGACATGAAACCAGAAGGTCTGCATAAGGTCAAGTAGATTAGCTGAATAAATCAAGTTAGGAAATTAAAAATCATCACTCTTCAAAGCAGGCTTGTGACAGAAGAAAAACATTTATCTTCATTATTTGATTTTTATAATCAAATACACTCAAAATGCTAGTCTTGAAAAAAATTCAATCACCTAGAAGTCAAGCTAAGTTTCTGCCGCTATGTTGTTAAATGTACTTGCACGGGCAGGATACTTGTGGCTTTGAGATTTTACTTAACTGTGTCAGCCGAGGCGGCGGTTAGAGACTGCAGAGACTTGCCGTGATAACAGGCAAGACTCTGGGGGACGGAGAGCTAACACAGGTACTTGTGATGCCTCCTGCAAGAGTGGTGCGCTGGCACGGAGCTCTCCGTCTGAGCTGGGGTATGTTTCCACCTGTCTCCATTCCTCTGAGAGACATAGCTGATGTCTTTCGCAACCGCTGGGTGTGAAACATAAATAAGCCATCAGCTCTGGGATTCGTGCTGCCTCCCATGCAGAAGTGGGAGGAAAGGCGGTAGCTCCCAGTCATCCCAAGGCAGGAGCCACAGGGTCTCTCCAGCCTGGCTATTGCCATTCTCTGTACACCATAGCTGGACAATTATCTTGACCCAAATAATTACAGTTTTAAATTGACAAGGCAAGATTGTCAGACAGAATGCAAAATGTTAGAAAATTCATTTTCATTCATACCCTGGGCAAAGATTTGGCTTCACCTTTCTCAGATGTGTGACTGGTTATACAACTTTAATTATTTGATAAGTCAGAGATACTTCTTGTATGAAGAAACTTACAATATAAATTGACAGAACAGAAAATAATTAGAAACTAAGGCCCAGAGAGATTGACTGATAAAGACCTGCAGGTCTTTATGTAGCTGAATCCTGATGTCAAGAAGCTCTATTCACTGCTGTAAACTCAGCTCCTGTGTGCAGAAGAGTTTTGAGGAGGCTAGTGGAAAGATAGCTGGACTTCTGCTTGCACAGGTATTATATGTGCAGACATTTTGCAGGTGCAAGTAAAATGCTCTGCTGTTGGATTTCAATATAATTGTGTCATTTTCTCATCTGCTAAAACCCTTCGGGTTGGAAACGAATAGTTTTATTATTTGGAAATTTGGGGGTTTGGGAGCTGTATCATCATACTGCCACAAAATAAAACTGCTTTTGTGCTGTGTAATGCAACACACATGCAGAAAAAATATGCTTACTTGAAACAATTTATTTGTGTTTCATAAAATAAGTTACAAGATGTTTATTCTTCAGCATGGTAAAAGATTTTTCAAATTTAAAAATGAGAAACTGGAACAACTAGCTCTTCTTCAAAAAGATCTGCTCATTTGTCCTCCTCCCACCAGAAAATCTGAACAGAATGGGAAGCGTCCTCAAAAACCAAAGCCAAACAGTGAAGACTAGCAGGGTAAATTTGCAAAGCTTTGGGCAGGAGATCAACATCAATACAGGCTGGGGGATGAAGAGACTGAGAGCAGCCCTGCTGAGAAGGGCTTTGGGGTGCGGGTGGATGAAAAGCTGGACATGGCCCGCCAATGTGCACTTGCAGCCCAGAGGCCCAACCGTATCCTGGGCTGCATCCAAAGCAGCATGGCCAGCAGGTCAAAGGAGGGGATTCTGCCCCTCTATTCCGCTCTGGTGAGACCCCACCTGGAGTCCTGCATCCAGCTCTGGAACCCTCAGCACAGGAAAGACATGGACCTGTTGGAGCAGGTCCAGAGGAGGCCACAACAATGATCAGAGGGATGGAACAGCTCTGCTGTGAGGACAGGCCGAGAGAGTTGGGGTTGTTCAGCCTGGAGAAGAGAAGGCTCCAGGGAGACCTTCTTGCAGCCTTCCAGTACTTCAAGGGGGCTTCTAAGAAAGATGGGGACAGACTTTTTAGCAGGGCCTGTAACAATAGGGTGAGGGGTAATGGTTTTAAACTAAAAGAGGGTAAATTTAGACTAGACCTACGGAAGAAATATTTCACTCTGAGGGTGGTGAAACCCTGGCCCAGGTTGCCCAGAGAGGTGGTAGATGCCCCATCCCTGGAAACACTCAAGGTCAGGTTGGATGGGGCTTTGAGCAACCTGATCTAGTTGAAGATGTCCCTGCTCACTGCAGGTGGGTTGGACTAGATGACCTTAAAATGTCCCTTCCAACCCAAAGATTATATGATTCTATGATTCTTTTGTCCCAGTGCTTCCTTATCCCACTACTTAGCTAAATGACATGATCTGAAGTCCAATCACTTAAGCAGTTATTAGAAGCACCTTCAAATAGTAAAATTTTCCAAATTATTTAATTAATAGTAGTTAATAAGAGAGAAAGGAAATTTGCGTCCCCCGAAGAGGTGGGTTTGCAAGAACCAGTTACCTATGCAGCCTTCAGTTCCTGACACAGAAACCTTCAGTCCAGAGAGACCCTGCATTGCAAGTGATGATAGCTCAGTTGTCACCTGTACAGCTCTTCTAAATGCAAGTCAAAGCTGCTTTTGGTATTCACAACTTGATGCTAAGGTTTGTTAACAAGGAAACCCATTGATCTGCAGCATTTTCTTTTAAGAGTTTAAAAGCCAAAAAGAACTCTGTGAATGAAGTGATCACTCTCTTCTACTTTAACATCACAGCTTTCTTCATCTTCTCTCCCCTGATTACCCTATTATTTTGCTGCTCCCGGTATAGTACACTCCGGAGATTGCAAACATGAAGTGGAAGAAGGTCCACTTCTGTTCACCCCGGTTGCAAATATCTGCTTTCACCTTTCTGAGCATGTGACCAGTTATGCAAAATTAATTATCTGATAAGTTTGAAACTTCTGATTATCTCTTGAAAATAAAATTTGATTTCTGTGTTTCAATAGAAAGTTGAAAAACTTGATTCTGGCAAGCTGCAAACTGCTTACAGAAGAATCTTTCTGTAACCAGCAGTGATTCTCACTGCACTGCAATATTAATCATTTTGTTAGAACTATTGCTAATCTTGGTAAGGCTAAAGAGAGGAGGCCTGACTCCGCCTGCCTTTGCACCAGCCTGGGAAGGGTGTAGTCCTCACTGTTGCTGGTGCTGCTGTGCTGCTCTACAGCTGCCTTTTGTGAAGGAATGAGTGGTACTGAAGAGAGAAGCTGCTGCTCTTCAATGATCTAAATATATACTCTTTATATTGGGGATTTCAACTGAAAAATTATTCATAACAAGAAAGAAAACATGAGAAATAAATAATATACTTCATTAACCATTATATCAACAATGCTGATTTTCACTGGAGTTACAGAAAATGTATTGAGGTGTAAAACTGATTACTTCCAGTTGACCATTTCTACAGTTTGTATTTTTTACATTTACAAAATACAGTGGGTACGTTTCTCAGCTGGAAGGCCACAAAAACACAAGTGTTCTCATAGTTTAGTTAATGAGTTTGATTCATTCTTTTTGTATATGACATGAAGGTAAAGTGCATTGGCCTGTACAATAAAAGGAGAATTGAATACTAGGTCTAGTTCTGCTCTTCCACTGTGAGCAAGCAGCCCAAAAGTTCCTGCTTATTCCTTTTACCGCAGTGCGTGCATACAAGTGACAGGGCACAACAGGCTAACAGATTAAATCTCCTGTTTGGTAAGTAGATTTTTATTGGATATTTGGACTACAGATGTCTCAAAACTGTCATCCACAACCTGGAATAAGGGTGACTTTCCCTGTCCCCAAAGCATCAACACTTTGGAAATGCTAAGTGTTGTTCCCACAGCAATCGATCCGGTTTTCATTGCACTTTCTGGAAGTAACTCCCAGTGACTTCAGGACAGGCAGGACAGGGCTTAGCAAAAAGGATTTCATCCAAATACCCACTTTCCTGGCACTGGCCACCTCTCTGTTATGACCTTAAGGAAGCCACCCTAACTTCCCTACCTCTTAGAAGCAGTCTATGGGTCCTCAAGAGCTTGTGCACTGTGAACTAGAAGTGCCTGCCCTTGGCTGTTATTGGCAAGCAGTTCACAGTGGTTCCTAAACACCAGAAATGCAATGTGTTGGTATAGTACAGCCCATTCTGTTTGATGTATTATTATTATTAGGTATTATTTCAACATGTATTATTAAATGTTCTTCATTGTGCCAATTGTATTACCAGTAATTTTACCATCTGTCCTCATAGTCCTCATAGTTTCTTTTTGATTTGTTGTTAAATGATGGGAGCTGGGGCGTTTCATATGGTCTTGGCGCTTTGTCATTATCAAATTAATGATCTGTTCAGGTTTAATTGTGCAACTTCTTGATATGTGAATCCACTCCTGAAAAGTACTCTCAGGTAGAGAGCCTGAGCCCCCCTTTTATCGGTCACTACTCTGTCACATTCTCTTTCTCCAGGGAATCACACTTCTGAAGCAATGTGCATCTTACTGGGTAGCTGGAAGATGAAGTTCCCCAGCACTGCAAGAGCTCACCTAAAGGGTTAATAATTATTTTAATCACAGAATCACAGAATCATTAAAGTTGAAAAAGACGTTTAAGACCATCAAGTCCAATCATCAACCCAACACCACCATGCCCACTAAACCATATCCTGAAGTGCCACATCCACATGTTTTTTGAACGCTTCCAGTGATAGTGACTCCACCACCTCCCTGGGCAGCCTGTTCCAATGCCTGACCACTCTCTCGGTGAAGACATTTTTCCTAATATCCAGTCTAAACAACTCCTGGTGCAACTTGAGGCATTTCCTCTCGTC
>NW_010543782.1:0-3480 GCF_000687285.1 Phaethon lepturus
GCCCGAGGCCGGCCCGCCTGCTAGCGCGGGGAGCAGAGGCCCCTCCACGCACCCTGCGCAGGCCCTCAGGTTCCAGCGACTACCTGCCAGCAGCAAACGATTTCAACAGCTTTCAAGATCTGAGCATGGCTCTGTTCCTAGAAACTTGTCTGGCTTGATACGGTATTTTAAGCCAAAGACATCTTGACTTTACCAAGCGGAACTAAATCATCTGTGCAGCCACCAGTATGATGATCCTTTAGCCACGTCCTCATTCCTGTTACTAGCACCTTTGTTAGCTAGCGTCCAGCAAGCTCTAACACAAGTGACAGCCGCATATGTAAAATAACACATACATCTGAAAACCCAAGAATTGCTGCTGTCGGTGCAAGGCAGGTAAATAAGCTTGCTGCCCTGCAAACACGCGCGGTCACCTGAAAGGGAAGCGCTGAAGCTAGAGCTGGTTTTCAACAAAAAGCAAACAAAAATATCATTTGGAGGAAATGCTTGGTCAAGTCTGCATTTTAGAAAACTTCCCACTAAAATTTTCCTCTAAAATAACAAAATGAAAAAAATTCCAAACAGAAAACAGAATAATTTCCATGAAAATTTTGCATTTCTTCTACTATGAGGGAAGGGGGCAAAGCCTCACTATCTTTTAGGGACAAACGATGTCTGACCTTCAGTGGCCCACGCCCTGATTTGCAAAAACCTCTCTTCCACCCCCCACTCCCTTTTAAGAAACTGAAATTGTCTCTCGGGTGAAAATGTTCCAACTTTGCAGTATTTTTCTGCTTGTAAATTGCTACATTCAAAAGGAAGAAAAAAACCAAGTCCCCAAAGAATACAGTTTTAGCTAGTTCAAGTTTTACACACTGGAGATGCAACCACAGCTCCTCCGAGACTTCAAAGTCCTCTTCCGCTTGCGAAGCAGGCAGAGGCGGCCCTGCCGGCGGCTCCCCTTCCTGGCTACCACGCCAAAGGGCGGCGCGGGCCGGGAAAGCCCAACGTCCCCGCGGGACTCTGCGTCTATAGAGAGCAGCGCGTGCAGCGCGGAGCCCCGGCGCGCTCTTCGCACGTGTACCGCGCCTACGCCCGCCTGGCACAGGTGTAACTCCAGCTGCTCTAACAGAAAACCATGGCTAGGACTGCAGCACAAAAGCCTGCCCGTCATTACCAAACAGAACTCAAAGCAAGAGGGCCTGCAGCGGACCAGGATTTTTTGCAGTTGTCGATTTGAAAACACCGTATTTGACAATGTGTTTTGGATGCATAAGACTATCCAGGCACCCGACCAAAGATGATGTATCAGACAGATTTTCAGAGAGAGGACTTTATTTCTTCTTTAACCTTACGCAGAATTTTTAACAAAAAAATCCACAGTTGTCTCTCTCCTCTCAAAAAATGCAGTTATTCTTCACCAAGAGAGAATTCTGTGGTTAGATGCCCACTGAGTTATCCAATTCCCCTTTGAATAGATTCTTTTCATACAGCCATCAAAATATCAAGCACTTTATGAACATACATACGTTATGAACTTTTCACCACAGTTAAAAATGTAAGTTAGCTGAAATAAAGAATTCAAATTAAAGAATTCAATTATCAGAATGATTAAAACTTTTATTGCTTCTGTAGATTTAAACTTCCTTACAGGTTTTATGATCACGTCCCTCTAATGTTTTCCCCTCTGTCAAAACCGGGTCCTTCCTCTCAAATCCACATAAAGTCATTATGTGCTATTGATTCTCCAACACAAACTAAGTTTTTTTCATTAAATACTCTAAATTCATAGGGTTTATAGTCCCTTTAATATGGCTTTTTTAACAAAGACAAAAGTTTGTGTTGGAACAGTAGCAGATAAAAGAGGGGTTAGAAATGCAGCTGCACCAATCTGAACAAGGGAGAAATAAAAATATGTGCATTTTTTAAAAATAGTAGTAATTACACTTAACTCATGATCAAGACAGGGCTGTGAATTACGGTTTAGCTGCCCTTATTGATCACAGAATCACGGAATCACTAAGGTTGGGAAAGACCTTTAAGATCTTCAAGTCCAACCGTTAACTCAACACCACCATGCCCACTAAACCACATCCCAAAGCACCACGTCCACATGTTTTTTGAACGCTTCCAGAGATGGTGACTCCACCACCTCCCTGGGCAGCCTGTTCCAATGCTTGACCACTCTCTCTGTAAAGGCATTTTTCCTACTATGCAGTCTAAACCTCCCCTGGCACAACTTGAGGCCATTTCCTCTCATCCTATCGCTGGTTACTGGGGAGAAGAAACCAACACCCACCTCACCACAGCCCCCTTTCAGGTAGAAAACCACAGTTCTCTACAACGGAACTCCTTTCAGTTGTAGAGAGCGATAGGGTCTCCTCTCAGCCTCCTCCAGACTGAACAACCCCAGTTCTCTCAGCCGGTCCCCATAAGACCTGTGTTCCAGACCCCTCACCAGCTTCATTGCCCTTCTCTGGACACGCTCCAGCACCTCAGCATCCTTCTTGTAGTGAGGGGCTCAAAACTGAACACAGGATTCAAGGTGCGGCCTCACCAGTGCCGAGTACAGGGGCACGATCACTTCCCTACTCCTGCTGGCCACACTATTTCTGATACAGGCCAGGACGCTGTTGGCCTTCTTGGCCACCTGGGCACACTGCCGGCTCATGTTCAGCCGGCTGTCAGCCAGCACCCCCAGGTCCTTCTCTGCTGGGCAGCTCTCCAGCCACTCCTCCCCAAGCCTGGAGCGTTGCATGGGGTTGTTGTGGCTGAAGTGCAGGACCCGGCACTTGGCCTTATTAAACCTCATGCAGTTGACCTCTGCCCATCGATCCAGCCTGTCCAGAGCCCTCCTACCCTCCAGCAGAGCAACACTCCCACCAAACATAAACATCAGGAGCACGCTATGCTATGCAGGGGAGGGAAAACGAAATAACTGTAGCACGTTTTAGATCCCCTAAGTCATCCTTCCCGGCACAGGGCAGAGTAAGTCAAAGCTGCTGCGTAGGAAACAAGGAGATGGACTTGGGCTGAGCTGGCTCAGCATTGGCTGTGTCTTGTCAATAGCCGTTTGAAAAGGGATGCATGAAAGCTAATACATCAAAGGTCTCCGGGGCCATGTTGTAGAAGTCATGCTGTCTGCAGAATATGCCTTCAGCCATGTGCTTGCTAGGGTACCAAGTTCTTTTTTCTGCCTAAATGCATGGTACAAAGTGGCAAAGCCGTACAGCTCTGAAACTTCCTTTCGGGCAACTTCACAAAGCCAGACATGACCTTAATTAAAAGCACAGTATATACTGAATGTTCATATTTTGAGATAAAAAGCTATAGCTCTGCAAGTCTTCACTATACCCACAACAGATAAAACCAGGACTGAGGCATGACTACATTAGAAACAAACACTGTTAGATCAATTGGAAGTTAGGTTTGAACCTACCTGAACCTGCACTGACTCATGTGGAGCTGTAAAAACAGGTAACATCAACTGTGGATCAAATC
>NW_010543783.1:0-3022 GCF_000687285.1 Phaethon lepturus
GTATTTTTAAATAATATAATTATATACTTATATATAATTAATTTTATTATTTCCAATACATAACAGTGAAATTGTAATTTTAGTCTTTTAATAAACAGTAATACTAGGAGCACGTAAAATCTAGCAGCTTCTGGTGTTGTAAAATCTTCTAACAAAATGCTTTTTTATTTTCTTGATAGAGAAAAATGAGAAAGGTAGTGTGAAAGCAGGCAATCTGAAGTACAAAGAAGAACCATCAAAACTACTGTCCGGAAACAAATTTCAAGAGCGTTATTTTGTGTTACAGGAAGGAAACTTACTTCTTTATAAGGATATGAAGGTACAACAGACAAACTCTTCACTAAACTCTTAAGCACTCACTTAAGCTTTCTTTTTCATACCAAAAAGAGAAGGCAAACAGATCAACATTTCTGATATTGAATGGCAACTTCTAGAGTCTGGAGTTGAAGTACAAATTTTTATCTTACTATTTCACAGATGCTTTAGTAAAAGCAGTTTGTTTCAGTTGCTCATTTAGCTATTGTAATTACGCATTACTATAAGCTTTAAAAAATAAAAATAAACTAATGCTTAGGAATGCGTACAGCTTGTGCTGTGACTAAGTTTTTTGAACCTATTGTAGAAGGCAGTAGCAGAAGTAATATGGAACTTGTGACCTGCATACCGTTTTTTTCTTGGTGTCTCACAGAAAGACATTAGAAATTACAAGCAACAGGGTTTTTATACCTACAATTGTCATGATAGAAGAGATTATAGGAAACAATAACTCTCAATACACTTGCAAAATGTTCCCCTGCTTCCCAACAACAGTTTTCGGATGTATTATTAGTCCTCCAAAAACTAGTATTGATAATTAGATATACCTCAGAATTTCACAGAAGAAGCAAATTTAGGCATACTGAATAGCATGATGAGTTCAGTTTTAAACGTTTCACTGGAGTTTTCTTTAAAAAGTGTTTTTGGGTGTATGCAGCTTGTTATTAAAGTATAAACTAAATAATATGCATCATGAACTATGTTTTCATTTTAGTTTTGATAATTTCTGATTTAAAAACCAAAAACCTCTTAAAGTTTAAGGTGCTTTTATTTTTGCTGACTGGTGGGTTTGCCCATCCAGCACGTATAGATGTATACTTACCGACCTTCATAAAGTCCTTTTTTTAAAGACAGATCCATTGCTCAAGCTAATGCAAAAGAAATATTGTGTCTTCTTGTTATACTGTGGTTATAATCTTAATTAGAATGACCCCAGGATGTCAAAAATAGAGTATCATAATTTAGTGCTAAAATGCAAATTGGCACATGTGAGAATAAATTAATATGACCATAAAACCTTAATTAGTATCTTGGAAAGAGTTTATGATAAGATTGTTGTACTACTTTATAACCTGCTTTTTTAAGCCATTCTTAATTATAAAACATTAAATTCCCCAGCTGGGGTGGAATTTTGAACAGTGTTATTTTTAAATGGCTTTACATTAGTGTTTTTTTTAAAAAGCAAATGGAAATACCATTCTGACACAATAGTGTATATCAGTTTGTTTTGTTTTCTTTTGAGAAATGTACATCTACCACTAATAATCTTGGTTTAATTTTAGTCACATTTAGAAATGAAGAGTAGGGAAGCTTGACATTGCAGATGGAAAATTGTATTTAGTAAGACTGCATGTACTAATTAACTTATAAATTCTCATTAATAACAAATTAAGTTTATGTATGCAGGTGGGGATACATTCTGTTAAGTGTTTCTCTTGTTCAAGAGCAATTATCAAAAAAGTGAAAAGTTTCCATTATACTGTATGTTAAGTTACAGCATTGTGCTAATTGACTGAAATAACATACAACTTTAATGTACTGTTGTTAAGAGATAAGCTGTCTCGCAGACAAATGGCTTCCTTAAGGTATATTTTTGTGAGAAGTATACAGTTAACAAAATAGTATGTTTTGTAAGGATGTTTTTTCATCCTGGCAGTACCCTTGCATTTCAGCGGAAAGTTACACCAGAATACCAACCATAAAATTGTTGCATCATTTTTTGTTTTGTTTTCTTAATTGTTTATGCCATCTCAGATACCGTCTCTCTTTTCCCACACTGGAGTGTTAGAGACTGAAGACTGTAGAGGGAGAAACTGAGAATGCAGGACAGTAAACACTATGGAGAAGCTTTATGTAGTGGGATTATAAGACTTTTTAAGTTTGGAGTTGTTTTTTTCTAAATAGAAAGCTAACACACTTGACCTAAAAATGCTAAAGGGATGTTGACGTGTTGTGATAGATGTTAATTGCGTTCTGTAGTAGAATAGTGTTCATGAGAATGTTGTTGTTTCTTTTCAGCATTTTGTCCTCCAGTCATGTTCAGTTCTCATACCTAGCGTGGGTATATGTCTTTTGTAGGTTGGCTAAAGGTAGTTTGTTCAAGATGCGACAAGGAAGGAAGGAACCTTAGGAGATTGCGAGTCCAACTTCCTGTTCACAGCAGGACTAGCAGCTGAGGTCAGAACAGGTTGCTCAGGGCTTCATGCAGTTAAGTCTTGAAAACCCCTGTGGATGGAGATTGCACTACCTCTCTGGGAAGTCTGTTGCAGTATCTGACTGTCTTCATGGGAAGAAGTTTGTCCTTATATCTAGTCATCTTCTCACAATGTAAAGACTCTCACTTGGTCGTCTTGATAACTTCCCTGTGAGTGCTGGGGGGCTGCTGCTAGGTCAGCCTCTCCTCACAGGGCAAGTGTTTCAACCCCTAGCCAGTTTGGTGGGCCTTTGATGAACTCACTCCAGATTATTGATTCCCTTTTTTCTATCGGGGAGGCCCAAAACTGGATGCAGGACTGCACATGAAGGACTGCACGTGCAGTCTCACAAGTGCTGAGGAGAAGGGGAAAATCACTCTCCTCATCCTACCAGCTGTGTTTCTGCTAACACAGCCCAGGAGACTTTCTTTGCTGCCCAGGACACACTGCTGACTTATGCCTAGCTTGCCATCTACTAGCACCCCCACATCCTCCTCAGCAGAGCTGCTCCC
>NW_010543784.1:0-15450 GCF_000687285.1 Phaethon lepturus
GAAGGAAGGAAGGAAGGAAGGAAGGAGGAGAACAGACTGTATTCTGTTCAGTGCTTGGAAAAAAAGTGTGTAGAGTTTTCTTTCAGCAGATGTGTCACAGATGTAGATCCTAAGTAAATGGTGTTGTCTGTGACTGAGTAACAGTTAAGAAATGCAAAATAATACTTACAGTCCTTTGAATGAAATAATTTCAACATTTTCTTTCGGCTACTGTTAAGTAACTGCAGGTTGAGTCACAAACACGTTATACTTACTTCAGCATGTTCCAGTCCTATCCTTGTCTCAGAATGTTGTCTGATGACACAATGCATTGAGAACCAAAGTGCTTAACTGAATTTTTGATTCAAGATTCTTTTAAATTCTAAATAATTTTCATTTTATATTTATAACATGTATTTAAATCATAATAACATAATAAAATACATAAATGCCTCACCACCAGCTGCCATCCCAGAAAGTATTGGCTGTCCAGCATGTCCTTTTTCATATCTACTACTTAGTGTATATCTTTGCTGTCCCATAGCGTCTTGTGTGACACTAGACATCAAGGTATTGACCTAAATACTCTCAAGCATTAATATTCTGATATGGTGTGGCATGGATTGCTCAAGCAGAATACGCATTTAATGACCTAAAGAATATCATATATGTGTTTCTTTTTTTAAAAAAAAAATCTCTGTAGGAGAAATAGTTCTCTAGTCATCAGTTCATATAGAGAAAGACATATCAGATATGAGAAAAGTGAACAGACAAGAGAAGCAGAAATAGTGCTCACCAAGTTAAGTGTTTTGAGTAAGCTTTATATAAAATATTTGTTTGCAGATGAGAAATGACTTTTTAGGTTGCCTAGAGGGCAAAATTAACACTACATAAATAATGTCATTATTTCTTTCCTCTCAGTAAAATGCCTGGTAGGAAGGCTGTGACGCTTGGCATTTTGATGCTTGGGTCAACATAACAGCAGTAAGTACTATAACACTTTTTATTTTAGCAGCATCACTACTGCGACAACTAATACTATAGAAAATTATGTCAATAGAAAACAAGTTTTGGGGGATTTAATTCAGTTGTCTATGGCAGGGCATCTAGTTTAAGAGTCCTTAGAGTGCCCCTCCAATCTTCTTTTTACCTCTTTGGAAGGACATGCTTCTCCACTAGGTCCTTTGTCACATCTCTGCATATCACTCTTGTTCAGATAAAAGAACAAAACAGCTTACTCAGCTGATTCTGTTCTTAAAAGGTTAATAAAACATCATCGCCTTTATAGATATTTCCCTTTGTTACCTGCCATAAGCTTCACTTACCAAAATTGATGGGTTACTTATTAATGGTATGGCACTTGTAAGGTCATCTTGAAATTAATTTGTATTTTGACATGCAACATGGTAACCTTCTGAGTATGAAGAACATAAAGTAATACAATATGTAATCTAGTTAGTTGTTTTTTTAATAGCTGTTAATTGCTATGAGCAACAAGTAAAATATCTGAGGAAACTGTATCTAGAAGAAATTTTCAGAAATCAAATCAGGGTGGAAACAGTATGGCACTGATTTTCAGCGTGACCTAATGATTGTGTATAGCTAAGTTACAAAGGTGGTTGCAACACACTTTAATTACATGATTGATATGGTCTTCAAAAGAAGTCTCAGAATTTACAATGACTCCAAGGCCATAAACATTATACAAGAGACAAAGAGAACAAAATAAAACCTCTGTAGGTTATACTTGAGGCCTTTTGTATTAGTAAGCTAATCAATAGCAGCTTGCAAAATCAGCACAGGAGCAAAAGCACAGGAAAACTTCTGTTGCTCTAGAGAGAGGAGGAATTTGCAAAAGTCAGAGCTTGGGAAATAAAATGACAACATTGTAACTGGGGGAAAAAAAAATCAAAGGGCTATTTTCTAAAATCTGATTTTCATTTTGTTCTGTCCATTGCTCTTCATATTGCTTTCCAATTCTACCTTGCCCCAGCACTAAAGAGGAAATTTCCCTTCTGGAAGGTTTTTATCTGTTATGAACAGCAACAGAATTCCTTTTGGTGTTTTTCCTCTGAGGGTAAGAAGTGTATAAAATAAAGATCGTTTTGTTTTGCACTCTGACTGTATTACTGCACTTGAGGGGAAATTTGTCTTTGTAAAAGGTTTTATGACATTTCAGTGCAATGCAATATGGTAACACTCGATACCTTTCATTTGGTTTTATTGCTCTTCCTTTTGCATCAGATTTATGTGTTCTTCATGAAGTTATGAAAGGACATTAAAACATACTTTCTGTCCCTGCATTTTCTTTTCTAGAAGATAATTGAAAAATGTGAAATTTCAAAAATTTGTGGGGTTTTTTTTTATCTAGCTGTTTTTCCTCTCTGTTTAGGTTTTCCCCTCCAAATGCCATTTTCTGAGACCTGGAACTGCAATAAAAGCTTTCTAAATTAAAAGTTCATGTGTCTACAAAGAGTAAAGAAAATATTATAGACATTAAATATATTATCTAAATATAATAATGAACTACAGTTTTATTTTAGAAAACTGAAGAAGTTTTACAATGTTCTGTCCACAAAAGATACTAACTGTAGATTACGTAGATGAAAAATAATTTGAGAGAAAAACCTTTAAAGTAAAAAAAAGTCTTAAATTTAATTTTTTTAAAAACAAAAGCTACTAAACTATTAGTTTTTTATTTCTATTACTGAATCATTAATGGGATATTTGTCTTTATTAAATGCCAGTAAACTGCAAGCAGCTTTTAAAAGTTAAAATTTTCCTTAGTTATTTGTTGGAACAGAATATTTTTATTACTGGAACACTATATGCGTATTTGCACTCAAGGGGTCTACTGTAGTACTTACAAAAATCCCCAAAATGCAGATTAAAGTTCTTAGCCTGATTCCCTAAAATCTTAGGAACTGTTTGCACATGAATCACTGTTTTTTTAGTTCAAAATTATATTGTAACATATTTGAATTAGTAACTGTGTGGAACATTCCTGTTACCTATTTGCAGTGAATATATATCTTCCTAGTTCTCCACTGAACTTAGAAACCTCTTTGGTTTTGCACTCTTAGTGGTATGTGCAGACTTTTTTAGATTTTTATGATAAAAAACAGGTCTCTCCATCCTTCAGGTTTATTATGCCACTGCTGTCATTTCTTCCTTGACAGAAGTGATAAAAATATTCAAAAGATATTTTTTTAGTAAATTCCATTATGACAACTGTGACCATCCATATGACTAGAAAATTCTATATTGCATAACATCAAACAACATCTCAAGGTGCAATTCACTAATGTGGGAACATAATAGACCGAGTTACACTCATAACTAAGCTTGAAGACCTGCAGGCTGTTTTGGCTACTATCTGTAGATAGTAATTGACATACAATGGTGATGATGCTGATACTAGAACAGAAAGTAAAGGTTTGGTTTGTCCCTTTAGTTTCTGATTATTGCTTCTATTAAATACTTAATTTTTGATAAAGTATCCTCTTTTCTTGCAAAACAAAACAAAATAAACCAGACAACCAGGAAGGAATAATATACTGATCTACAAATTTGTTAGCAAACAGAAGCAATAATCTGAATCAGGGATGGGCACTCTATTCTGTTACCTAATTCTGAAATTAAGTTACTGATGGAAAAAGTACAACTGCTTCTGGGAAAAGCTCCTTTGAGGTTTTCTACATTTTTTTGCTGTAAAGTACTTTTTTTTTCTGCAGACATCTTCTTGGCAGTCTGACATTTACACCACACAGGAGCAACAGATTGCTATGCAGTATAAATTTTGTAATTGCTAAACACAAATTTCCCATAGCTTAAAAAGAACAAAGCAGATTTGGTGACTAGACTTTGTTCAGTTTTCTATTGATTAGCTAAAGCACAGCACAGATATTGATCTTCTATTGTTTAAATATCTTTTTGAATAGTTTCCTGTTTCTTATCTTTAGAACATGGGGACATTATTTAATGGAGTTAAGGGAGGTTGTGTAGGCTCAGGCTTTCTTACTCATTCTGATCATCTGGAAAACTGAGTTTCAGATAATTTTACCAGATACTGGTTAAAAATTCTGCCCTATAAAGAGATAACTAAGCGTGATTTCTGAGGGAGGAGCTTTATTAATCTGATTAAATGTGCCTATCAGAGGAAGTTAGACATAAAAATCTACGTGGTGCCTCGAGTAATTCCAAAGATAGTTGAGAAAATTAAACTTTTTTTTTCCTCTCAGTACAGTCTGCAATAACTGAAGGAATTAGTCAGTAAATAAGACATTTCAGAAATGGAAATTCTGAGGATTTAAAAGAAAGAAAAATTAGAACAATATTCAATCCTATTGCCAGCAGAACTATTTTTAGGTCTATGTTCTTCTTACTCATGTCTCCCATTGATTTAATATGAATGCAAAGTTGGCCCTTGAGCTGGTTTTAATGCAGATGTAAAAGTGCCAGGATTTTTCTTTTGCTAGACTTTTCCCATTAGAATTTCTTTTCTAAAGTTTTCAGCTATTAAAAAAAAAAGTAAAAAAGAAAGTGCATTGTGGATACCATCTGCCACACAGAATACTCCAAGTCATCAACTATGCCAGGAGTTTATGGTGGACTATTATGAATGTCTTTGAGAAGTGTAATTAGAACGATATACACAAGTTTCTTTAGCAGTGGAAACCCCATCCCAAGAAATGCTGCTTTTGACATAATTTTGAATAAAATGAAAATATGCAGAAATAAACATTTTAATCACTCCAGTTTACAGAAATTCTTTGCTTAGGTCTTTTAACTTTTCTTAATAAACAGTGCTGTCAGGAAAATGACAAAAGCGGGAGTCCTTATCCTTACATTGCTCTCCTTTCTCTAATACCGACAGTCCAAAATACAGGCAGTTTTAATTTTGTGAGCCAGCATGAAGGATGCTTTCAATTCAGAAAATATCTTTCACTGTATCTGTGGAAATAACCATGAAGACTATAATCTGTGAAGATTACATATGAGAGTATTATGCTGCTCCTTCAAATATGCCTGTGATCCTTTATGGACAATAAATAAATACACAAACAAGAAATAAAATCAGTAAAATGAAAAATAATTTATTCCAAATGATTTTTTTTTAGTTTCTCTGAATAATCCCTAATTTAAACAATTCTAGAATGGTTTTATATACAAAATTTTTAATAGTGTCATTGAGAGAAAAACTGTAAAAGATACAGATAAAGTATAATTCAACTTAAATAAAAATGTAATGTAGAAATGTTGAAGTAACTTCTCATAAAATAATCAGACCTTTATTTAGATTAGACCAAAGAAGAAAAGATAGGGTTTTGTATTCACAACATTGACAAATATATATTCATGATATTTTCCCTGGCAAAGGATTAACTATGGGTTTTTGAGGAAAAACAAACATACAAAATCAAACAACATGTTCTTAGCCTTGTTAATGCTTTTGCTAGTTTTAACAATGTTCTTTTCTGAATGATAAATGCTTGTATAAAGCACTGTACAGCACAATCCTGTTGCCATCGACAAGAAAGAAGTTAGGATTTGTACCCTTATGTTAAAGACATGTTCATATTAACAAATAAATGATAAATAATGAAAGAGTTAAAAAAGAAAAAAAGGGAAAACCAAAAAAGCAGTATGGCATGCTGCATACTCTCTTTGGAAGGTATGAACCATATGCCAAGCTGTGGAAAATATTCTTTGAGCAGCAACATCTAGCTATTTTGCATGTTCCAGGGGGAGCAGTGCTGGCAGACTCCACATTGCCCCTAGGGCTGTCATATGTTAAACAAGCTTACAGGCTGGTTCATGCTTTTAGATGCTATAGGCACGATTCTGTTTCTATTTGTATTGGTTTTGTCCTGATAGAGCTTCACTATCTGCAATGGAAGTACTAGTCATTTTCTACTGTGTGTAAGAAAGGAGATTCAGGCCTTATATTTAATTTGCCTTTCTTTGCCTGGAGAGGTATGCAGGTTTTAATGTATCTGAAATCTAACTTTACAATTTATTTGAATGTTTTACACATCTTATGTTAACCCTTTAACATTTTCTCCCATTCATATCAATTAAGAGAGTCCTGAAATGTGTTCTTTTTCTTATTCACATCCACTTTTCAACCATTTATTTTGGAAAAGATGTTATGAAAAAATACAAACTTCTTGTTTTAAGAGAAGGTACATTTTTTCACAGCAGATGATTGCACATTACTTCATCTACTGAGATAGTGGATTATGTCTATTCATCAGTGTCAGTACATAAAATTCTTCTGATTCTTCCTGTGATTTGTAAAAGTATTGCCATCTAGTTAGATTCATGGTTCCTTTATACTGAGATGCAGGGTACATGCTTAAAGACAGTATCCTAATGAAGAACTCACTTAGTAATTTTAGTATTATGAATTTGCGCTTTTTCTTCATCATCAGGCTAACATTATGGTTAGGAACAAATATCTACGCTCACACTCATATCCACAGTAAAGCCGCATTCTTCTCTGATTCAGAGACAGTGAATTGTTAAGAAAACCCACTTCAATCCAAGCTTACCATACATCACATTTAGCCAGTAGGTACTTTCTTGAAACTTGAATTAATAATATTTGCATGCAAAGGCAAGGTCTCTGTGATTAACTGCCGAACTATCTGATGTGTCATCATGGTTTTAGTTTGATATTTGTATCAGTTGTGTACAGCTAAACAGACGTGTCCCACCAAAGGTCCTTGGTAATACAGGTTTTTTTTGTCTTACTCTAACTTTTCTATTTTTGTGATTGCCCATTTTCAATATGTTTATTGTTCTCCATACAAAGGATTATGTGTAAATAATGAGGGTGTGTAGGCCACGTGCTTGAATTAACACATCTCTTCCCTTCACTTCAGGGTTACAGAAGGAAAATAATTTATCTTGTGCTTTTCAGATCTCCTATTGCAAGAGCAGAATATTTGAAAAGTCATAGAATAACAATGTATGTCTGTATTATTATCTACCTTCTGGTTTTCCTTTTAGCCATTATTATAGTGTCAGTGAACTATATTTTCAGTACTTTCCTCTGTTAACAATTACATGATAAGCTATTTCCTTGTATCTGCAAACCAGGTTATGGTCTGCTTTCATTGATTATGCCAAAGCTATTATGTCCAGGTCAACACTTCCTGTGAAAAATACAGGGGACCAATCAGATCAACATCTTTCTGTTTTGTTTAAGTGTAAGAAGACTTCGCACTCAAATTTCTGTTGTCAAGTCCTGTTGACCTTTGTGATGTCCATATGGCTCATAATCCTCCATACACATTTTTAAAAGATAGTAACAACATAAACATTGTTTTTCTTACTGGACTAATTTTATGTAGTGGGAAAACTCTGCTAGTCACCATGTTATTCTTGCAGAGATGAGTACCTGAAGCTCCAGAGACCTTTAATTATGTCCTTTTTTCTTTGTTTTATGATGCCGTATGTCCTCCCGTCTGTTTCTCTGTAAAAACAGGTTTACCACTTAGTGCTTGCATGCCTCACCAATACTAATTCCTCCACTAATCAACTTCCTATTTCTCAATAGTCTAAAACTGAGATTTTGTAGAAATTAACACTCTTTGAATCATAAATAGCTATCAGTGTTGTTTTATTATGTATGTTTTTACAGGTAAGTTAACCAGTTGGTTTGTTATTTGTTCTTGGGTAATTAATCAGATGTATATTTTTTTCCTGTGAAACAAGTACTGATGCTGAACTAGTCATGTTGTTGTCTTGACTTCAGTTTTAACCAGAGGAATTTCTTCTGCTATTTGTACTCCCCATCCAGGAGAATTCAATTAGGCTCAGGTAGTACATCTGGGTTCCGAAGCCCAAACTCCAGTTTAAGAGGTACTGCCAAATAGCCATAATAATCAAAGCCACTTAAAACAGAAATCTGCAAGCCAGCATGGTGGCTCTGAAGATTATTACTCCAGTCTGTCAGACAATCTGTTCATGAGGACTTTGGTTTAAGCCCTGGCATCACTCATTTGTCTGCACTTTGCTCTTGATTCTGAGCCATGAGTTCCTGACTGCTACTCCAGAGGGCAATGGGAAGGAGATGAAGAGGAGTTTTATGAAAGTTTTAATTGAACTAAAGAAAAAAAAAATCAGAGTTTTCCTGATTATAATACACTCAGGAAAAAAATTAATTGATGATAGAAAATCTTAATTTTCTGAAAAACATTGCTATTCTTTACTTATTTTTTCCCCAAGTGGGTAGTAAAGCTTGTTTCACTTACACTTGGGATACTCACATCAATCACAGGAGTTGTTTTTTTCAAATAATGTTTGGTCAAAAGTTGTAGACAGAAAAAAATCCACAGAATGGAAGACAAACATTTTTATTCAAATCTCTAGGTCAGAATGTCCCTTCCATATTGTTACCAAAATTAATTTCTCTATCAAAAGTGATGCCTTAGGTACACCATTTTTTGCAGTACCTCATAGAACAGAAGAAGTTTAGCAAGCTATAAGGATTTGTTGAGAAAGTTATTTACCCTGTATGTGGCCAGTGTATATTTACCAGTCTGTGTGTATCATACACAGTATACGTATACAAATATACATATATACATACATGTGGATATGTGCAAATATATATACATATACATCTTATAAATATACAAACAAATATATACTTACATATACACACATATAGAAATATTCAGCCTTACCACAGAACTAGCTTTGTGGACCGTGTGGCCATGAATGTTGAGAACTGGCACAGCCTCTGAACTCTTAGAGTTACAGTTTGGACAGCAAATTAAAGTTTACTCTTGCTCTTTTCTCTTCTGGCTTTATTACTCTTCACCAGTAGAACTAGAAGAAATGTCATCCTTGCACCTGTCTGCCATTACCTGTTTCCTTTGGTTTTTTAACACCTTGCATTAGATGAAGCACAGAAAAAAGTTCAGTGCAGATTTAGAAAACAGGTATTGATGAGATAAACCAACTCAATCCCTGTCTAGAGTAAATTAGTACAGTATAATCACTGTTCAATTATGGAAGATTGTTTTTGTTATCTTAGCTACCCATTTGAATTGAAATCTGTACCATATGCTTTCATGATTACAACATTAAGAGTTAAGTAAGTTTGCTCTCAGAAAGAGTTTTCTTAGGAGATGGTAAAAGAATCAGAAATTAACTATTGTGAATTTCAAGCAATATCACAAATTTTTGCCTAAGTGCAGGGCACTCGTAGGCAAAATCAGGGTGACATTAGGAAGATCCCTGGCCATATTTCCTGTGTCTGATGGATTAGATGGGTGGAGGTTTCTTAGACTTCCAGGATCCATTTATACAGTAGATAAATATATCAGTGTTTTACGTCATTAAATACAGGGTACTCAGAAGATTTCCATTTAATCTTCATCTCTTTAGTATTGACCCTCACAGCTTTCTGGAAGACAGGCAACATAAAGAAGTGATGAATTTGACTTCAAGTATTGTGCTGCACCTGTACAGCACTGAAGATACAGCAGCTGGGTCCTCAGAAACTTAATAGCATACTCCTGGTCAAAGTGGGGCTGTGACATCCCATCATATAAGCTTTCTCTCTCAGATAAACATAAACTGTTAGCTTCATCTCTCACTTTAGCCATCCTGTCACTACTACAAAACTAACCTTTAATTTGATAACATCTTATCTTTTTCCTTCCTTATGAATACTTTGTGACCTGACAGCTACCAGAATGATTTTCATAGCATCAGTGGTTATGCTGATACCAGAAAATTCTATATATTTCCAGTATATTTCTCTGGAAGTGAGGTTAACTGGTTTTCTTATTTTCCAGAACAAGATGGACAATTCCAAACTACCTTTTGTGAGTACTCCCTGGCCTTTCTTAACTCCCAAACCTTGCTCAAGTATTGCATAGGAGACTGAATGTTGGTCTGGGCCACAAACATTTCAAAGGACAACTGTTACAGTTAAACAGTATAGCAAACTTATATTCTATACCTAGGAGCATTAAAATTTACTAATATAAATAATATAAATATATAAAACTAAAATAAAATTTACTAATATTTTTTAATAATTTAACAAAAGACTTCTAAAAATAAATTTTCATAAAATCAATTAATTATATAGTTTGGCTCAAAAATTAGTAAAGTTAGTTTTGTTTCATTAGGAACCAGTTTCTAAGATTGTGGTCTTTCCATAATTTTAACCTTTTAAGAGATTTGCAAACCATCCTCATGCATTTCCCATGTTCTCTGACAGCATTTAGAAGTTGAAAGACTGCCTGCAGTTTCTAGATGTAGCATTGTTTCTCTTGGGTTATGTCTAAAATGAAGATGAGAGCGCACATCCTGACTGTCAGGTCTCAGTGTTTACCCAGTTATAACTTACGTCCGTTAAAAGAACTAGACCTGAGAATAGTCCTTTACTTTTCCTCCCCATCTACAAAATTAAAGCACATACCAAACAATGAAAACACACACCAAATAAAGATTGTGATGCTTCCAGTCTACATCCCAGTTTCAACATGTAATCATGGACAGTTTGGACGTAGCTTTAAGAACAAGGCAAATCAAAGCCATTCTCTTTATTGGTCAGTTGTAAGCTAGTACTTCTCCTTTTTAATATCTTTTTCTCATGAGATGTCTGCAAACAAGTTTGTGAAGAGCTGAAAGACTTAAAAGTCTCCTCAGCCAATGTGGGGTTTGCCTCTAAAAAATGATTACATAAAAAGAAACATAGATGTTGTAGATATTTAATAAACAGATATTGTTAAGAAAGCAGAATAGAAATGAATATTTAGAGGCTGAGTATGTGGAGAAACAAACCAAAACAAGAACACATCTCCTGTCACTGCAAAAGATATATTTAATGTCCTTTAAAATACAATTCATTTGGAACTTGGTCTAAGCAATGAAAGTTGAAAAAGTTCAAGTCCAAGAACAGCTCTGAAAAAACTCAAGATGTTAGGAAGCAGATGTAAGCTAAAAATAAAAGCAGTTAGAGTGAAGACAGATCCATGTTTGTGGCACTGCAGAAAACAGACAGTTGTTGCATTTGCCCTACAGCAACCTCCTCGTAATGACACTGGATACCTGCCAGTCTCTAATTATCTTTACACCAATAACTTTAAATTGCTGTTTCTTTCAACCTGATGTCTTATTTTTAGCTCAAAGGCTGCTTCAAGTGGACCATCTTATCAGAATGACATAAATCTGATAATATAGCGTGCACCAACATTGCAATGGCTTAAAGGTCTCCTGGGGCATTAGGAAGAGACTTTTCTTTGTAAAGTGTAAGTAATCCATTTCATTATGATTTTACATGCTTCATTACATAGAAGTAGGTGTTCTGGTATAGCATATTTTTTATGTTTCTGTTACCTTCTTAAGCAAATGGCATAAGAAGATTGCTAGAAGTAAACTAAACACAAAGGAAGAGAAAATAATTTTCATGTGTATACGTTTATGTGTGTATGTGCCAAGAGCTAAAGAAGGGATGTAGTCATTTTATATTATTTATTTTTCACAGGTATGTATTTGTTTCATATATTGAAGCCAATGGCTGTGTTGGTCATCTTCTGTTCAGATAATAATATAAAAAAACATTGTATAAACATATAGTAAGAAATATTCTCAGCCTTGAAGAGTTTATAACTTAAATGGTCACAGAAAGAGAAACAAAAGTTATTCTAAAAACCTGTGTAAGCCATAATATTAAATTGAGAATTCAAAGTTGTGCAAATATTTTTCAAAGTGAAAGGTTGAGAAAACATGATCACTTTGCTCACCACAATCAACTCTATGCTTATGAAAAAACAATGAACTGACACAAGCTCTTTGAGAATTAAACTACTACATATTTTAGCAGAACAGTTATTTTGCTGGTTTCAATAACTGTAGTGATATTAGTAATATTGCTTAACACCACTCTTTTTTTAAGCTGTACAAAATCTGAGGTGGGAGCCAGCAACCTGATTCCAAAGACAAGATGAATCTTCCCAGAATTCCAGGTCACAAAATAAGAAGATTTAACCCTGATTTAACACTATGGTGTTAAACTAGTATTTGCAGTAAGGATTTTTCCTACATTTATATAAACTATGAAGCACATATGTACAGAACTAACTCTTTTGAGTGAATGTTATCAACGTTTTCATAAGATAATAAAAATTAGTTACAAGTGTGAAGACATTTCTTATTGCAAAGAAAATTTTGTTCAACATTTGGTTTGGTGAATATATTGCTTTGAGAGGTGCATATGTAACAGGGTAAGATTATCTTGCAGCGAGGTAATCTTACTACTTAGTTGACTGATACAAGTAGGAACACAGATAGGCTGAAGAATTTAGTCCTGGCTTGTCCTTTGTTGAAGATATTATATAAGAAATATTTTAGAACTCTTTTTGGGTTAGCACATGTCATGGTTTAACCCCAGCTAGCAACTAAGCACTACACAAGCACTTGCTCACTCCCTCTCCAGTGGGATGGGGGAGAGAATCAGAAGAGTAAAAGTGAGAAAACTTGTGGGTTGAGATAAAGTAAGTTTAATAGGTTAAAGCAAAAGCCACAAACAAAAGCAAAGCAAAACAAGGAATTCATTCACCACTTCCCATCACCAGGCAGGTGTTCAGCCATCTCCAGGAAAGCAGGGCTCCATCATGTGTAATGGTTACTTGGGAAGACAAATGCCATAACTCTGAATGTCACCCCTTTACTTCTTTTTCCCCCAGCTGAGTGTGACATCATATGGTACGGAATATCCCTTTGGTCAGTTGGGGTCAGCTGTCCCAGCTGTGTCCCCTCCCAGCTTCTTGTGCACCCCCAGCCTGCTCACTGGTGGGGTGGTGTGAGAAGCAGAAAAGGCCTTGATGCTGTGTAAGCACTGCTCAGCAATAATGAAAACATCCCTGTATTAACAACACTGTTTTCTGCACAAATCCAAAACATAGCCCCATACTAGCTACAATGAAGGAAATTATACCAGCCAAAACCAGCATAGCACAGCATGGTTTTGAAGATATTTCCTTCCTAAAAATATAAAAATATCACACCTGAAAATACTTTTGTGTGAGGATATCTGTGGTGATAAGTGGACTGAGGGCTTCCAGCACACAAAATCCTAAAATAATACTGGTTGTTAAAAATGGCTATAATTCAATATAAATGGGACAGAGTTTTTGAGTCATAAACTCTTCCTTTAGCTGGATCACTGGCTGCATTATAAACACACTGTCTGATTGTTAAATTCAAAATAGTAACTTACTTATCACAAAACTGACATAATGAAACAATAAAAAATAAATAAAATGAACAATGGCATCATAATGTAGCATCTGCATTTTTTTTATTGACTATTCTCTTGTGAGAAGCTATTTCCTCCTTGATAATAATAATAATAAAATAACCCCAGGAAACAACCCCTCCATGTTAGTACTCAGCTTCCTTTATGAAAGAGGATCACACACAATAGGAGCTTGTATTGATGCATTTGACAACAAAAAGCCAAGGTATTACTGTCAGTGACCACAATTCAGTAATTTTTCACCAATAAGAACCACCTTGCAACTCACAGAAATAGAAACAGGAATTTTTACATTGGTACATCTTGAACTAATTAAGAAATGTCTTCATTACTTCAGTTACTTCCTTTAAATACAACAGTTATTAATATTTCCAATCCATCACAAAAGATCCTGCAGAATCTCAACATCATGTTGAAAAATGCATTTTCAGGATGCTGTCCTGCAACAATCTGTAAAGGACAATATGACTCCATTGAAGTAATTTATGCTTCTTAGCAGTTATTTTATACAGACATAATGACTATGGAGCTAGTTGGGCCTTACTACTTCATTTCCAAAGAGCTGACCTAAATCTCTTCCTTCAGGAGTTTCAATGCACAAAGGAAGAAGATTACATCTGGTGTTTCTTCATTTTGAAGACCTATAAATGCAGTGAAAGAAAAGCCAAAGGAGTGAGTCATGGTTTTGTATCCTCCTTTTTTCCTCCTAGTTCTTTGAATTGAAAGCCTTGTCATAGCTTAAATGCATGACTTTTATAGAGGAGCAATGTCCTCTGTATGGTATACAAATTCACTTTCTGTACTTCTGCACTGTTTCTTGAGTGTCAGTCTCAGTATTACTTTATGTTCACTTACAGGCCTACAAAAACCTAAAAAACAACAGCAAAATAAACTTTTCTCATGAGGATAATTCGCAATACATGTAATAGTACATGCTGACTGCACCTCTTGAATGATATGAGGCGCTGAGTTTAGATGTCAAAGGGAAAATGCTACATCATGCAGACGTGATGTTCAAATATCCCAATGAAGATTTTCACTAGAGTTTTTAGTCTCTTTCTAAGGTGACTTACTTGTCCTTAACAGCTTTCTTAAAGAAACCACCTCTCTATTATTATTAAAACAAACAAAACCTGGTATTGTTCCAAGCTAAAAGTGAATGAACAGTGACACCTAATGACAGGTAAACATACTAGAAATCACACTAATCTCTGAGGAAAGTGCTGAGGCTTGCTAGTTAAAGCATGAGGTTTTTAATGTATTTAGTCATCATTATCTCAAAGCCAATTTGTTCCTAATTTTGGTAACATGGCATTAATTAAACCTAAGGTCATTGTGTGCTATGTTCAGTACTTGTTTACTTCTGCTGACATCCCAGATAGTAGTCATATCAACAGACTATAACAGACTACATTAGAAATTACAAAACAGACTCCAAAATACAATAAAGAGCATTTATACATCAGTTCTCAGAGCATACACCAAATCCAGTAGAGTAAAAGGAGTTGGGGAAAAAATTAACACTCATTTCAGTAGATCTGTCCAAAGCAAGGGTTTTCCACTATGTGGAAAATTAAACTTTCGTCTTGAATCACATAAAAACCAACAACTTGTTGACATTTTCAATGCAATGAAATTCGGAAGCAATCTCTATAAATGGTGTTACTGAACTGGTTTATGTTCTGAGATGTATACTACGATGTACAATGATTTCACATTCACTTCACAGCTGAAGATCCCAGAGACTCTTACAACTGTTGCAGCTAAAGCTACCAGACAGTGCTGTCAGAGCTCCAACTACAGCAAGTGACTCTTCCCTGCCCTGACATACTGTATAAACTGGGACCCTGGGAGATTAAATGCTAACTTTGGCAAAAGCTGTAACATGAATCTATTTTAATGTGAAGGTGCTAGATATACAGTGTCTTTAAGTTGCCCAAGCAGAGTCCAGAGAGTGTATTACGAGACTTATTTGCTAAAGTCAGAAAATTCATCAAATTTTGGACAAAAGCATTTGGGATTCAATTATTTATCACTTTTGTGAGTGTGTACATGTAAAGTAAAACCATGTCCTTTTAGAAGGTTAATCTGTGATAGAAACATAAGGCTTGTAGATACAAATGAAGTATAGTGTATCTTTTACCTTATGATGTACTGTATTTGGTTTATGTGGCAAGGTTTTG
>NW_010543785.1:0-7510 GCF_000687285.1 Phaethon lepturus
CTTGAAGGTCCTTTCCAACCTTAGTGATTTTATGTGATTCTGTGTGTAAAGGGGAAGTTGGAAGTCTTTTACATTATTGTCAATTATTAAAGGTGATAACTTTCTTAAAATGTTTGAGAATTTTTGTTACTTAGGAAATTTTGAGTATTGAAGAAGAGACCAGTCTTAAGGTGAGGGACTCACTGATGTCAAAAACAGCAAGCTGGTACACAATTACACAATGTTGGTAACATACAAACATGATCTCAGTGTATCAGTGAATATATGTGGAAAAATGCAATATGATACATCTTCAGACCTTGAGTAAGGTGAAGACTTACTGAAAAGAGTGTAATATTCAGCAGATTTATCTGTATATGTACAATAAAATTGTCAGATTCAAATGTCCACTGTGTATTTTTCTACACACAGAAAGGAAAAGAAAGCTACTCCTCAAAGATGGTGAGAAAAAAAGCGCCAAAACTCTCCAGCAACACACTATATTGTTGATGCTATCAGTGGTCACTGCATATTTTGCTATTATACATTATTCTAGAACAACTAAAGCCTTGTTTGTTTAGAATTTAAGTCAACATAAATAAAATGCATTTCATATTATGTGAGTTCTTATGAATATACAACAAGACAGCTCCATTTATCTGTGATTTATAACATGGTTGAATTTCTTAAAATGGACACGATGAATTTCTAAGAGTTATGATATTATGGCAGGAATCACTGTCAAGTTTTAGCTGAAATTTTCCTTAGAGTCCCTTTAGCATAACATGTAATGTCTTAGCTTTCACTTTACTTTGCAAAAAGATTTATACCTAGCCTTCTAAACACTAAGATCTTCTTAACATAGATCCCATCTTTTCTACATTGTATATGATGGATTTTGATGGATTCTTTTGAACATAGAGAAAATAAATCGTAGCTACTCAGCGAATATTCACTAGTTCCCTGATTTATCTGTCTTATTTGCAGATGGACTTTTCTGCTCATATTTTGAAACAGCCATTTGTTACAAGTTTCTCTATTAGATATGAATTGTTTCATATCATAAAAAATATTTATTATATCACATAATATGCAATCATATGAGTGTGTCTATTTCCAAGTCCGTTTCTTGAATTGTACAGAACATTTATACACACCTTTTTTTTTCCCCCTTTTTTCTTAGGAAAAAATTATTTCCACCCATTGGACTCAGTTAAACTTGCCAATTCATAGAACCTGTTTTAAGAGCACTTTCCAGGACAGTTTGTAATTAGGATGTCACTGACTGCAAAAGTTCAGATAAAACAGAACAAACTGTTCTGGGACTCACGGCTGGGCAAAGCAATACTAAGCTCTAGAACATTTTGTTTTCCCCAAATCCAAGCAGTTCTTAGGAGATCCATGGGCTGCATAGCTAGAAACTCAGGTTCCCCAAGTTGTTGGGAAAAGTGTTCCTACTCATTTTAAGTTTAGGAAGCAAATAGACAACACACAGACTGAAATTCTAAAGCCCACAGTAAAGATATGCAGAACTTGCAGATCTGTATCGATTTTAAATAATTTTGAGAAAGCTGATCTAAGTACTGAAACAAATCACTGGTTTCCAGTCAACTGATACCTCATCGGTTATCAAAGAATTTCTAATAGTAATTGTTAATGTTTCAGCTCTTGAATTTCTAATCTCAGTTATCACCTGTAGATGCTAATTTATTGCTACTTTTATGTTCATCCAATCTTAGTTCACCTGAGTTCATCTTTATTCTTTTTTTTGTAACACACACATACCCCTTAAAATGTGTTAATATACTTTGAATTTTATATAAATCACTTATTTCTTCTTTCCCACCTCCCCGTCTCCTCTTAATTAGTAGTTCCTCATTCTATGGTTATTTGGAGGGCCTTTAGAAGTCTCTTTTTAGGAACAAAGCTTCCTACCTAATGTGTTGCACAACTTTATAGAACAATGTTGAATATTTACACAGTAAAGGTCAATTTTAGTATATTCTTTAAAATCTGTGACTTACCAGCAGCTTATTGATTATTTGAACCCTTTAGTCTTTCCTTTAGCCTTATACAAAACAAAAAGAGCAATATATTACAGTTTTCTTCTTGAAAATTCACTGATTTTTCTGTTTTAATCCATGCTTATGATAACTTCAAAACTTCTTTTTGTTGTTGTTGTTTTGGGTTTTTGGGGGTTTTTTTATAAGCAAAGCCTATTATTTAGTAATTATATATTTTTTAATGTATCAGAACCAATTTGCCAAGAATCAGCAAGTTGTCTTGTGAGTATAGTGACACAGAGGAACATATTTAGAAGGCATATGGTAGAGAAAGCAGGGTGTGCTGCACCCTGGGAGATCTCTTCCTATTTTCCTGCAGTACTTCACTGACTAGAGCACATGCATATGGGGCTCTCTTGAATGTGTATTAATTGAATAAGAGACTATTTCCTAATGATGAATTCTATGCTCATTTAGTTTCTTTGTTGTTTACAAAAATAACACCCTTGAACAGTCAATATATAATAATTGCTGGTCTCCACTAAGAGAACTAAATAACATGCCTTTGTTATTCATGATTCTGTTGTTTTGTGTATAATGTATTTCAGCTGAAGCAAAGCAAAGAAAAGGACAGAAGTGTATACAATATTATACATTATGTATGTATATGTTCTCTCTATATACATATATAGAAAAGATGCAATTCAGATATGACATAACATAGTGTATGTGTATATCCTATATTCATCCTCAACTGCCTGATGTCTTGTTTTCAAGCACATTGACACCTGCAATCAAGGGCAAAATGCATCTTTTTCTCAGGGTCTCCTATACTGCAGTTACAACAAGACTAAGCTAACTTTTAGGCTAGCATGTATTTCAAATACCAGCAGTAAGCTGCAGTATTGTAGAGCTCAGTGTGGCCTGTAAGTGCATTCTGAGAAGCCTGACTAATTAGTGCATGCTGAGCTTCATGCTGCTATAGCTGAGCTCCTGATACCTAGGCTAAATATAGTTCCACAGGAAGCCCCTCAAAGATGCAGTAGTGTAGATGTGTTTTTTTGAAAGGTACAAATTCAGAGGCAGTGCACTACCTCAGTCTTCCTTGAAGGATCAAAATAGGGCTTCAATGGGATAGGTGTAACAGATTTTTTTGTAGCCCACTGTAAACATCTTGGTTTCCATATTATTCAGCAGTAATCTGTCCTCAATTATACACCATGAGGAAGAGTAAGCCATGGGCTGACTCCAAAGATAGCAGGAACTAAAAACAACATGAGTAGTCTGCATATTGCATTTAGACATGAATGACCCAAACCAATGGTTTTATCATATGCATTCTGTTCCTAATTTGTAAGAGTAGTGTATCCACTTTAATGGTCAACAACAGAACTTAAAAGGAAGGTGTGAAACACATGATGCAACTAATTTGGAAGTCTTATCCTATGATCATATCTGAATTGCAGTTCAGAATTCATAGCAGGAAAGAGGGCAATAAATGTTACCCTTTCTACTTTTGACCAGCTATTTATTCATGAGAAAGTCTCAGCCTTTCACAGATGCTTCTTCTGACTGCTGGAGATACTTTGAAGTGGTAATATATATTATTCTTTATTTATCTTAATAATCTTGGCATAAGATTTTACTCTAATGTTAGCATACCTATGAGTCCTTAAGTAGAATCAATATAGTAGACATATATGTCTCAGTTCAGACTTAACCCAAAAGAACATTCTTACTCTTGGAGGAGTTCTACAGATATTACCTAGTTCTTTTCCAAAGAACTCTGAGTAGTCAGGGAAACATAGTTCTTTCAAAACCTAGTCTGGTGTATACACACCATGAAAGTATTAATTCTGAGTGTCATAGATTGTACGATAGTGCTTGTTACTGCATTTGTCAGTTCTTTCAAAACTCTTGGATAAAGTAATGTAATTTTATAACAATTTGATTCCTCCTCTTATTTCATCCACTGCTTTTATACTTTTTGATATCTCTATCTTTGGGAATGCCTCAAAAGCTGCTTTCTACTTCACTTCTGTATATAGGTATCTTGTATTCACTATGTCTAAAGAATTAGGTAAAAAAGATTGCCTCACTACAAGATCTCTGGGGGTGCTGACATCCCACATGCATTCTGCTAACCTTCCAAAGTTTGTTGTTTACCGTATTTTGTTCTTAGTTTTGGCAGTCATATTGGAATTGTAACTTCCCAGCCAGCCATTGTTTAAAATCTTACTTGCTGCCATAATTTGAGTTCCGTTCAGAAAAAGTGGCTTGAAGGCCTACAAACCTTATGTTTAAACCACTTCAGTACCTGCCCTGTTCACTTTATTTTTGTTGTTTCGGTATAGAAGAGTTTTCAGATCTCTCCCCTGACTGTCTAACAGGATGGTGTCCAGGCTGCTTCCTATGGATTTTAGTTTTCTATTCTTTTTACTTCATTGTTTTTCAAACTGCTGTAGCATACTCATTTAAAAAGAATCTGGCTCTTCAATTTCAGTATTGCAAACTACTGCTTAGTTTGATCTCACAAAACATGTCAAATTTAATTACATTATCTTTTTTATTTAGCGGTTCAATCATAATTATTTACAAGTACAATTTCAGAAAGTTACTTAAGGCAAAGTCAAGAATAGCCTATTCTCTCATATGCTTCAGAATGAGTTGTTTCAAGATGCAATATTTTATTACTTTCAAAATTGTCTTTCCAATTTACGTTGTGATGTGACATCCAACTCGTTTACATTTGGTATGATAATTGTCCTAATAGACTTTGTTACAGATTGTCCTAATCTCTCTGAAGACCAGGAAACACTCTCAACTGTAAGAGTATTCTACAACCTGGATCATGCTGTAGTGTGGACCTATCTAGATTCTGACGTATGACCCACATATACAATATTGTTTACTTAGAAATTTCTCTAACTTGGCCCAAGAAAGACTATCTTAGAATAAGAGTTATCCCTCAGGTGCACAGAAACAGAAGTTCCATGTACCAATGCAGTGCCTATTTAGTGGAGGAAAAAAAAAGGCAGTAGTGCTGGAGTGGGGAGGACAGACATGATGCACACCTCATGTCACACTGATACTGAATCACATATTCAGTGCAGTGTGAAAAGACAACATAAACTGGTGTGACCTTCAAAATATTGTAGTGCTGGATTGGATGTTTATAGTCATCAATCGAATCATTATCATCAGGGCAATGCAAAGAAGAGCTGCAGGTAACATTAATAAAAAAACCTTTGAATTGGCATTTTTCTTTTCAGGTTACATGGTACATGCATGTCCAACTGTGCATACGCAATGTAAACACACTACGTATTCCCAAATGGTTATACAGACCCTCATTTTCTTCATAGACCTGTTTATGTATTTGTGTCTTTTGTCATTGGCTGAAAATATTTATTTTGGCATGTTTCAGAAGTGCAAACTTTCTCCCAAACCTTGTGAAGCTTACAGAAGTTTGCAGATTTTGTTTATTATTTATTGTACTACTGCATTTATTTCAAAAGGATTTATTATACTATTCACCATTTTTCTGTTCTGGTATAGGCTGTACAAATGAGAATTTTAAAATCCTTTCCTTAAACAAAAGGCAGGGTTAATAATGAGGATATTCAAAACTATGACACTGGAGTGCTTGCATTCCTTGCAAGAGATAAGTTGATTGTTGCAAATAAATTTATTATGAGAATATTTGAAGGTGAAATAGAGAAGGAAATGGAAGGTAGTTGGCTGGGGATTCTTTTCCTCAAAACAAAGTCTGAAGTGAAGGAATGGTAAAAGAAGCACTTTGATTGTAGAGGCAGTATAAATTAGTATTATAATAAACTTTTGTATTGTAATAACCTTAAAAAAAAAAAAAGAGGTCATTCATGCAGTATTATATGTGGCAGTAATGGACAAATCTCCTGTGCATATAGCATGTTCCCCTGTGGGGCTATGGACTCGTATAGCATTGTCAGAAAACTGATGGATTTCAGAAAAAAAATTGCAAGTGAATGACAGCAACATCCATCAGCCTTACCCTGAGAAGAGAAGAACTGTTATCCATAGCCTCAAGAATAAGCTGTGACAGTGTCAACTGTATCGTTTACTTAGTGTAAAACGTCATAATAGGGACTAATGCTGGGAAGAAGCTGGTCAAACTCAAATCAGAAAACATTTAAACAGAACTTGAACTCCAAGAAACTAGATAAGAAAGTGTTTAACTCTTAATTTCTTGACATGTTCAAATGACCCTTGATGCCTTATGGTGATGAAAATTATCTATATTTATAAAGTGTAACTGGAGAAATTAAAAGATATTTGAAAGACAGGTCCAGCTCTTTTTGAACATGAACTCTGAGGCATGATGGACATAGAAGTTATTCATGTATAGAGTTAGGATTATCAAGCTTTGTTGTGGAAATCACATAAAGTATACTTAATTTTTCATAGTGAGCTAAACAGCTGGGTGTAACCAAATTTAAGCTAAATACATAAATAAAGATGCATAATTATTTTACTATACAGAGAAGATCTTACTCTAAACTCTGCTTTTGGGTTTGGTTTTTTTTGTAATGATGTAAAATTTGTAGAGTTATTCCTGATTTTTTGACATTTTATGCCAATGTAATTGCCATTTTAAGACGTAAAATGCAGAACAGTACTTTGAGTCTGCTGTGTAATGACATCAAATATGGGTATTACTCAGGTGCTTTTTTTCACCTGTGAGAATAAATTTACAAAGTTAATACCATGATTAGTATTACTACCCAGAGCTGCTATTCTGTTTCCAGTGACAGACTCTTGGTCTGACTGGTTAATTCACAATTCTTCAAAGCAGCTCTGAAGACAGTTTTATTGCCCTGTTTAAGATTTCACTGAACTGCCCATGTCTGGAAGAGTGATCAACTAATACAAGTTGTTAAAGTGACCTTATGTTGGCATATGGGGGATAGATATGACATGTGCCTAGATATTAGGAAGGAGGTCACCCAAATCAAATTCAGAATGGTAATATACAATCACTTCAGACCGGCTCTGAGCTCCCCCTATTACTGCCTGAGGACCGAGCATACTTGTACCAGACTTCGACCTCTCTACAGTAAGATACATCACCTATTATGGGAGGTCTAGCTTCAAAAAATATAAGAACCTGAGGATGCTTTCATTTCCACCTAGTACTTCATTACATAAAAATTACAAAGTATTTCTTTTTAATTTCCCTGGAAATCTGGTACAGACCCTATTGGTAAGAAGTTATTGGATAATCATGATTCTCGGGCACTCTTCCAGTTTTCCGCCATTTTGTGCCTTCTTTGCCTCAGACTTTAACAGCCTGACCAGGTATCCACAGGGTATTCAGCCCCCTGAGCTGGAAGATGGGGATGGAGAGCACAATAAACTCCTCATAATCCAGCAGGAAACAGTTAAGGACCTGTTAAGCCTCCTGGACACCCACAAGTCTATGGAGTCTGATGGGATCCACCCAAAAGTACTGAGAGCACTGGCGGAAGAGCTTGCCAAGGCACTCTCCA
>NW_010543786.1:0-5854 GCF_000687285.1 Phaethon lepturus
ACCAGCTCTATCCTGGCTGAAACCACGACAGCGGGCTACAAAGAAAAAATAAAATAATGACTTGTGACAACAAAGCTGTCATGGATTCTGATTTTCAGGAGGGTGCTATTAAGGTGATGAGGCTACATAGTAGCCCCTGCACAGGAAGGATCTTACGAAGATTTCAAGTACCTGCAGCCATGAACTTCATCTGTGTTCTGGATGTCCAGGCTTTAAGATGTATTTGCCTGCAGCAGCACAACACAAATAATCCTTTCAATACTGATGACTTGCTTTGCCCCACCTACGCATGTACCACCACACAGAGGTAATCACTGTTTCTTCCCCGTTGGGATGAAACTGTTCTTATTTCAAGGGGTCAACTATTTGATCCCATAGTCATTACCATTTTACATGTATAAACACCTTTTTATATTCAGCAAGTCTGCCTAAAAATAGGGGGAACTCTTTGATGAAGCTACATGCCAGAATTTGTGCTATGTATAGAATAGTCTAAATTAAACACAACTATTTAAGTCTGTAATATTTGCAAAGGTTTTGTGGGATTTTAATTAACTCTAGTGGAATTTACACTGTAAAAATCTTATTTACTTATTTTGTTGTCCCAAGTAGTTTAAAATTTCTCTGTATTTGACATTTTAGATTTAGTTTTAAGAATTTACACCTGCACTTTTACATTACCTGTGTATTTTATTGTTCTAATCAATACTGTAATAGTAGGACTGTATCTGTATTTTGTCTCATTAATTGTTAATATATGGTTCCATATCTTAATTTCTGATATCAAAGTTGCCATATAACTCACTGTTGCTATTTTTTTATTATTTGAACTTTTACAATATAGTATTTTTGTTTTTTTCAGGGCCTGAAGGAGCACTTTTTGAACACTCTGTAGAAACACCACTTGTGAAGGCAGAAGCTTTTAAACAGCTTAGGTAAGAATTTATACATAAAAACATAAAGCTAATAATTGAACATTGTTTGCTATAGATATTGACATTTTTCTGAACAAGGGATTTTCAACAGCATTTACAGAACTACTACTAACTTTTTTTTCTATTTTATGTGACAAATTATTGTTTTGAAGGAAAATTATACATTGCTTTGCAATTTTGAAACATATTATGAATGATTTATTGCTGGTGGTGAATATTTAAAGCCGCATAAAATACTGTGGAAAGTTTTTCTGTAAACTTGTATTTTTTAATTTTGAAACACATAACTACGACTTTTCTACAATAGAAGTTGCTTATCTGCAGTAGGTCATTGACCTATAATTAGTGAAGGTTTTTAGAATCTAGTGTCAATCTGAGGAAACAGATTAATAAGAAAAATTTGGAAATGTGCACAGCTCTGTATAACTAAGGAGCAGTTTAGGGTAAGAAATACATTATAAAGAACCTTGAATGTTTCAGAGCTCCTTAACACTGGGATAGCATTTCTTTGTGCATTATTCTATGTAATTTTGAGTATCCCAAATTAGTTTAGAATGTCTTGGTTATGATGAGGTAATAAACTCCATTTACATTCTGTTCATGAACATGTTAACGTTTCATTTTATAAGCCAGTTGAAAGAAAAATTTGAAATGAAAGAGGCTCTCTCTAACGAATATACTTCTGTCCTGTCATACCTTCACAGTCTTATACTTTCTGTCATAATTTCTCTTAGTGTTTCGTTTCCAATAGGGATAACTATTAGAGAGTAGCGGAAGATGATTAGAGCTTTCAAGAACACCGTCTGCATCTTGGTGACTGAATTTTCAAATTGAGAATAGCAAATGAGAGGGAGACTATTGAGATACTTCTTTTAATTTTCTACTTGATATTTAAGATTTACTTACAGTAAGATACCTTGTACTTGCATTTGAAGACAGAATGAGCTCAATACATTAGTATTTACATATTGATCTCCACTTTCAAAAATGTTTCTCCTACTATGGTAGAATTTGAATGTAACAGATTTTGACCAATATGTAAGATTCTGCATTGTAGTGAACATTGTCTGGTTTTGGAGTGAGTGGATTCATTATGTTGTAAATTTGTAATTTCCTGTTATTATCTCAATTTTGATAAAGTTGGACACTGGATTTTGTAATTACAAAGCCAAAGAGCTCTCTGCAATTTTTAATTGGATACATATCAATTATTTTCTGCGGTTGTTACTTTGCTTCAAATACATCATCCATTAATAATATTTTAATAGGCTTCAAGCTAGTAGTTTTATCCTACAGCCATTATGCTATGTTACATTTTAAGTTCTTATCTGCACTTCATTTGAAAACAATTATACTGTTTCAGACTACATACAACTATTGTTATTATAAATTTTTCATCTGTTTTTGAAATGTGATATCGTTTGAAGGAAAACATTGAGATTAACTCAAAGTGTTTGTAAAGTTCTCCTGTATGGATGAGATTACTTCATGGCTTATCTCTAGTGATTTTTACTATGTATGTCAACTATAAGCACATGTTTTGATCTAGAATGTTGCTATGTGTTAGCAGAGCTCAAGTGTAATAGTTAAAATCCCATTCAGTTCTGTCTTCAATTAACTTAAGATAGTACAGATTCTTCCAGAATTTATAGAAGTTATGCTAATGATTATTATAATGTCAAGGAATTACCTGCATGGCCACATCAACACTGACACTTGCGCCTGACATTAGTATTTGACATAAATCCAGAGCTGCTAAACACCTGCACTAGAAACCAGGTTAGCTTAACCCTAACAAAAATGCTGAACATCATGGCATGAAGCTGTGCAATGTATACAGCACTCACTGATGTCCTGGCAGGCCCTTACTCAGAGCAGTTCAAAATGCCTCATTCCTTTTTTTTTTTTTTTTTGCTGTTTTTACCACCCACAATCAGTATCAAGTCTGAAAGCAGAGATGGCAATGATTCCATGGAGGGCTTCTGGGGAGGATCAAGAAGCAAATGCATTTGTCTGCAGTGCAGATGCTAAGTTAAGATGCAGGCAGAGATGAGCAATTTACAAAGCTCATGCTGGAAAAAGGTTACTTCCAAGGGTAATCTTAAACGTCGAGGTAAACAAAATTCATTCCTTCCTTGTGAAGGAGCTCAGACAAGTTTGCCAATGAATGGCAATTTTGTAATGCTTTATAAATATTCTGTTTCATTTCACACTGTTAAATACAGGAATCTACCTACTGAAAAGCACTTCAATGTGAAAATTTAAAATGCAATTTTAAGTATTACTTTTCTGTTTTAAATTTTAATATGCTTCCTTTCCAGATTAAGGTAGTGACTACCAAGTTATAGGTAATATAACCTGTTTGCTCACCTCAAGCCTTATCTCCACACTTTCACAATCTATTAATCTTCCGCTATTTTTCTTCTATTTTTCCTTCAGTGGTTGTGCTGTGCCACGTGAATGTGATATGCTGGATGAATGTGGCATGCAACTATAAATATATGGAATTCTGCTTCAAGAAAACCCATCCACTTCAAATGTAGTTGCATGTTTCAAGGAGCTGACTGCAAAGCTGTTAATGCTCATAACTTTTCAGCTTGTGTCATATGAACAGAGGCCACGTTCATTCTGTCATTCAGATTTAGGGTAGGATCACAAACAAAGCTAACACAAACGGCCTTCTGAATTACACATTCTGCTGGTTTTCCTGCCCAAATGCTGAATTTCAAGATAGACTGCTTTTCTGGAAACAAAGAGATAAGTGTGTTAGAGCATATCTTTTTAAAGCTAAGTAATGGAAACAGAGCAATGCAATTATACTGTGGTCAGTAACTGTCTTTTCATTCCGTAATTTGAAGGAAAAATATAGAGTCATTTTCAGTCTAATAGATGGAATTCATGACTCACCTGTGAAGAAAAAGAGATGTGCTTGCACTTACTTCCAACTGGTAGGAAGAATTATAACAACAAAATCTACATTTCAAAATTGAAGCTTTCCTAGGTTTAAAATACACTGCTTCCTTTTTAATTCCTTTCCTGGAGTTCTTGTATCTAAATAAGATAGCTAGTTTCCATTTACAAAATTTGTTAAGACTTTAGGACCTAAAAGTCTGACCTTTGTGTCCAACAAACATCTCAATGGCATGTTTACAGTCAATGGGAAGATTTGGATATATCCAGGAAATATCCTCCCCATATAAACACCACTGAGGAGGGACCTGGCTAAAATTAGCCAGTTGTAATTAGTGAGAACAGAAATATGTCTGGACCCCTACTTATCTCTATAATTCAGTTGCTTGATGTAGTCAAGTGCCTATACAGCTTGCAGGTGTGCTGCTTTGACAGCAAGCACCCATCTATTGGGTCACATCTCCTTTCCTTTGGTTGAACCAGTTCTTCTGTATGGTCATAAGACCACAGGAGAGCGAGCGAGAGGAAGCACAAGTTATACTTGTGTTTAGGGTATTCAGCTCAGGGTAGGAGGAGACCAGGTGTTTTCAGTTATGATTTAAAAAGTAATCCTGGAAGAAGAACCAGATGAATGTCCTGACCACTGGGTTATCTCCTCTTTATTTGCTCTGTTTCTTGGCAGATTACTTGGTTGTGCAAAGACTGACATTCAACACAGGGATTGCCACAATCCAGCTCTTTTCTCCCGCCAAACTATTTTGTAGTCCGCTGAATAGAGGTAACCTATACATGTTTCATTCCCCTCAAGATGAGGAGGGAATTGAACTGATGCTTCATAATTCCCTGCTGAATAGCAAAATCAATAGAATTGTATTATATGTAATATAACATTATACATATTATATGTACTATAATATGTATTATTTAGAATATTATAAAGAGATGGAAAGTGCTCCATGGTTCTCCATGAAAGTGGCTGCAGCCCTTGTATTTTGTTGTGTATTTGGCATAACTTGCCTCAATCAGGTCTCCTGGGGCTTGCCACCTCTAACTGGATCACAGAAAAGTTTTAATGGAAAGCTGGTACCTTGCTTTGCAAAAGAAGGAATTTAAACAGAATTATAGAAGGTCACATTCAGACTATCTTGTGATCCAAAATGTAGGTGGGAAATTTATAACAGTAACTAATGCAATCTGCTGTAGACAGACATATTAATAGCAAATCCCTAAAAGCCAGCTTCTCCCCAGGTTCCATGTTAGGTACTGGAAGTAGCCTCTTCTGATATCATCCAGAGTTTCATGCCAGCACACATACCCTTTTATGTCACCAGTTATCAAACAATCTCTATGTGAAAACTAGTGTCTCAGTTCAGACATTTTTCCAGTCTGATGCTAAAATATTTTTCTGATAATTTACAGCACTTTAGAATATTTTTAGCATATCATTCTATTCCTCCTATATTTTGTATCCTTGAATAAAATGTAGCTCATACATAGTTTTGTCATTTTGATACTGTTCACTTCTTGTGATCTACATGGCTCACTGTTTTCTAAGGGAAAACGATGGATGAGCAAAACTGTTTAAATCTTAAAACCATGTTTCTGAACTAAGCATTCACATTTCCCAAACTTAGGGAAATGTGCTTACGAAAGTGACATCTTTCCATTTATTAACTAACTGTATACTCTGCATAATGAATATAATGCTCATAAATAAGTGCTACATTTGTTCTCATATTTGCCGTATATGGATGTCTGACAGCCAGCAACTGTGCCTTCTGAGCACAAATCCTGTGGGAAATCGCTTTTAGTACAGTCAGTTTGTGGTATTTTGCCAGTTCTTCAACTGAGGATTTACATCCAAGTTCAGAAGTGACCCACATCGTTCCACCCTTCTTGTGTTTGAAGAGCACTATGGCAGAAATGATGTCACTATTCCAGAGAGTCAACTTGTGTCAGAGTATGATTGTAAATACATACAGTATTACAGAATCACAGAATCACAGAAT
>NW_010543787.1:0-7150 GCF_000687285.1 Phaethon lepturus
GGCTCCGCCGGCTCTGGCCGCCGCCGCTGGGGGTTTCACACCGCGTCGCAGCGCGCCTGTAAAGCCGGGAAGGTGGCAGCTTCGGGTCCGAGACGTCTTATGATGGGTCGTTACCAACTGCGCCGTTACGCTATCTGCAATGCGGCGACGTGTTCACATGGAGGCACTTGCACAACATGCTCCAGAGCTGGTAGCACCCACATTTCTCCAAATATCAGGAACCTAACGCTGGAAAATGCTGCGTGCCCAGCACATAAAAGAACACCACCCGCCACCCTCCCAAAAAACCCCTGTCTAAACCCTTCACAGGGATGCGGGAGAATTCCCTACCCTGGTTATTGCCCGTCTTTGCCCACACGCCCGATGCAATGGCTTACACCTTTTTGCACTCCGCTTTCTTGAAAGGAAGAGTATGTTCTCCAGGAGAGCCAGCTCATCCTACACCCCAGCTTCCCACGGAGCACCTTGCAGTTACATGTTCATATGCCCTTGTCCTCAGGTGCCTAATTGGGAAACACCTGGCTTGGACAGCCCAATTCTCACAGCACCAAGAACAGTAAATATTTATAACTGCACTGCGTGCAAAGGAGAAGGGTTTGCGTGACTTGCTGCAGGCTCACAGCCTGACTCAGTCGCAAGGCCAGGATTAAGTTTTAGGAGTTCCCCACTCCCAGGTCTATGGTCAGCTTATCAGCCTGTGCACCGTCAGGATCGTTGCCTCATGCCACGCTGCAGAAGAATGGTGAAACGCAGCTTTCCCTGCTGTAATGATTCACCTAATCTTTTCAGATTTAGTAGGTACAACAGATCAGTAACAGAAACTTCACGGAGAGTTTTCATTTGTTAAGCAACCATTTCCCATCTCTAATGTTCCACCAAAAGCGTGGTCAGTTTTCTGGTTCGAGCCTGCAGCAGATTGCTTAAGTTTCATACCTTGCACTTTTAGTGCCTTTCAGGGCTAAAAGCTATGAAACAGCAAAGCATACAGAGAATCAAACCCTCTTTTTCCTCATGGAATAAAGGAAATCCTCAGCGTCAGCAGACAGAAAAGCTTTTTGTAGATGTTCATGTAAGTCACAGGAACGACTAACAAGGCTTTGACCCAGCATATCCACATATCTGTCCAGCCCTGACACGGCAAAGGTTTTCAGTTTTGTCTATGTGAGACAGGATTAGCTTCATACTTCTATTTCAGAATTGACCGAATAGCAATTGATCCAATAATCTGGATCAATATGCTGACCACAATCTATCTACCTACAGCAAGAATTTATACTAATAAAGTATAATTCATTACCTGCTTTTCTTCCAAACTTATCTGCAATGCTTACCACAAGTTTTGATTAATTGCTGTAAGTACATGTATGGAACATTTATTTGCACATTTACTGACCAGCTTTAGTCCCAATACACACAAGAATCAGATTCCTTGTGTCTTTGCTCAGCCATTACTCCACTTTATCCCTTGATGCTGGTCTGTAAAAATGAAGGTGCATTTCCCCCTGTGCCTACATGCTACAACACTAACATCACTCGAGTGTAACACACCAGCAGCCTTTAAATATGGCATTCATGGCATGATAACATCTCAGTGTTTGCCTCAAGATCAGATCTCCTGTGAAGTCAAATAAAGCTTACCTTAATATCTGAACAGCTAAATCTAGTCTAGACTAAATGGGAGCACTCGAATCACCTGCCTTAAGACTCCTGTGGACAGTGACACTTTATCACATTAGAATTACAGTTTTCAACTAAAAAGAAAACTTGTGACCGATGTGCAACATGAGAAAAGGCTCAGTACTATGTCGTGCAGAGTTGATGCAGAGGGCTATGTACATGTCTAGTGTAGTAAAAACACATATGAAGAATCAGTACTTTTCTCCTCTAATTGATTTTCTCAAGAAAGCTGCAGGACCCCAAGGATATTTACTGTGACTTTTGGGAACCAGCAGAACATCAGCCTGACCTCGAGAGCTTGATGCTCTGGCCCAAACCCAGCTGCTCAGTAATGCTCTGGGCCCACCCAGTTGGGCTCATCTTGTCAACGGGAATACACGAAGGGAAACCTCTGCTCCTCCCTCAAAGAACGGTGGTTCTTCTTCACCCCTCAACAACGTAAAAGATAAAAAGGGTGTTGCTTGACTACTGCTGTATCGCAGTGCCCTGTGATTGCCGTCTCTCTCCCTGGGTTGCCTTTTTTATAGAACAGGTGGAACAAGAAAGTGATTTTGATTTATAACTCCCGTAATTTTTTCTGTTTTGTAACAAACACAGCCCAACCAGCCCAAGCAGTCTAGCTCCAGGATGTTCAGAGGTCTCTTACCCAACAGGTTCAAATACTTGGCTCTGTTTTCTGTAGGAGAAATGAGCAGTTCAGGCAACCCTTAAAATACTTAACGGCACTTGGAAAATTAGTAAGTTCCTGATTAAAAATACTCACTACCCATTCCCATTCCAGAAGTTTTACAACCACTATTTCACACCATGTTCCCAATATTCTCTCATGACTGAGAAGGAAAAGTATAATGAAGAAACCCTCACCTAGGCAATTTTAGTAAGAAGCTGGCCAGATATCTTTTTAAAGAGACTTACATATATCCTAATTGTTTTTTATGAAACGATGAGAACCTCTACAATTATCATGTGTATTTTGATCTTCACTGATACCCAACAGCTGCAGGAAATACACACTGCACCGTACCTGCTGTAAGCTTATTCCTTTTCTGTCCTGTTATTAACTGTTCTCCTTTTTGAACTTGCAGCGTTTCCTACTCCAGCCACCAAAATGGAAGAAAATGCCAACACCAGCTTTGAAGAAGATTTTGAAGGACAGGCAATACGCACAGGCAAGGAAATTAACTGCCTTTTTTTTTTTTTTTTTTTTTTTTCTAAAAATAAGTTAAACTGTCCCTGTTCACTGGGGAAGGCCAGAATTTGAGTAGATCTGGTTGGTTTGCCAAACCCCTTGCACAGAAACATAGACTCCAAAGCCAATGAGAATGTATTTTGGAGTGACACTCCTCACGGAAGGGCAGGTAACACCAAACTGATCTTTGTGGCAATCCTTCTCATACCTGAAGCAAATGGCAAATGGAGAAGACACCTGAAGAAGCCACTGACAGCAATGGCCCAATGCAGGTCTTGGTTTACTGCTTCAGTCATAAGCAATGGCCTTTCTTCTTCTGGGGAAAAGAGAAGAAAACAAAACAGCAACAAACAACACACTCACACGCTAGAATTAGGTTTTAAGGATCACCATAGAGGCTGAATTATTTTTTTCCTTCTTACAGAAGGAACATTCAGTGCTAAAAGTGGGCCTATAAATCCTTTTGGCAAACACAGCATAGCATTTAAAATCTTTAAAAGCATCCTTGCTCGGAATCACAATTCTTTTTAATCCAGCCCTCAATCACCATGATTTTTATGAGTACTAACGTTGTGTTCAGCTCTACAGACAGGTATCGCTTCATCCCACCCCACCAACAGGTAACTATATGGCAATCATTCCCTCCCTGTGCTCCCAGGGCTTCTTTCAGTTCGTGCTATAATAAATGCAGCTCTTGTAATAACTCTTTCTGGTATTCTTTCCCAACCAGCCTTGCTGCTGTTGGCTAAGATTATTACATACGTCTATTTTTTTAGGGACCCAAATGTAGGGCACTACATCCACATCTAGGCTTCAAAATACTTTTGGAAATGAGGCCATTGTACTGTTATCACTATGCCAAGAGGTTCAGCCTAATTCCTGCTTTGGAATCTTGTTTGCAAAAGATCAGACCACCTTCCCTTTCCACTCAGGGGTGTAGTCCTTCAGCCACCACTTCAAGATGTTGGAATTTAAATCCAAAACAGAGTCTTGGCAACTGGCAACACCACATCCCTCTCATGAGAGGGAGAGCTGCTTACCTAGCCTTTTCTAAATTTTCCATAGAAATAAACTTCACCTCCGAAAACACTAAAATATTCCTTGGTTTTGCTCTACAATCTAAGATGCAGATTAAAGTGTTTCCTTTTGAAAAACACCACTGGAACACTGAACTGGATTTTTTTCCCCCCATTTCAAAATTTAACTGCTTTGATCAAGCAGCTTCAAAGACCAACATCTGCATTATGATCAGAATTATCATAGCACTTGCCTTGCAAGTTACTCTTCCAGTGGAACAGGTATGGGTTTAAAAAAAAAATTTTTTTAACATCTCCAGTGTCCTGCATTCTTAGTTTTACTGTAAGTCCTTATGCATGTTATGCATTCAAATACACTGTCTAAGGACATGTTCTTCTAGCTTCTACGAAACACTAGCTCTGGCCAACACGTCAGTTTTAAACAGATTTTGACATCCTCATCCTTGTTAACTACTCAGTTCACCAAAATCCTTTTTCCTGACAGGAACCAAACCAGCAAAGTGATCCAGGTTAGAAAAACAGCTCTTTCTTTCTTTCCGAGGCTAATGTAACACATGGGTCCCAAAGCTCTGGTTTTCAGCGCTCCGGGAGAGCGCTCTGGAAGGAAAAGGGGCGGACGGTGAAACTGCGGCACAGAAGGACAAACCAGCAAAAGCAGAAACCTCTTAAGACAGCTTCTTGTTGAGCCAGTTTCTCACCTAACTTCATCTCTCTTAGGGCCCAAAGGCGTGATCAATGACTGGAGAAAGTTTAAATTAGAAAGCGAAGACAGAGACTCCTTATCCTTGAGCAAGAAAGAAATTCTCAAACAAATGTCTTCACCACACAAATCTTTCAGTAAAGATGATAAAGACACCAGAGAGAGATTCTGCCGTAAGGTAAGAGAAGAAAAGCAAAATAAATTAATTTTGATTCTATATAAAACATACCGGTTAGAAGCTAGAAAACCCTGAATTTGCCAGGCTCAATTCCATTGCAGCTTAGCAGAGCTCACACAACATACACAGAACAAATGCATGTCCAACCATCTAGTCCTCTCTCAAGCAAAGTCTAACTTCAGTAAAATAAGCAGTATATTTCACAAAAATGTATCACACAGCACAGTTTGACCTTTCTTCCTCCCTTCCCTGCCTCAATGCTCTACCCTTGGTTAAGGCAATGGAAAATTTTTAACATGTTTAAAAACCTACTAGTCAGGCGAGAGCTCTGAGCCTGAATGTCACTCATTACTATTTACCAGTCCTGAACAGGGGGGGACCCAAACCCCCAAAACCCACAGGAATGAAACTTTGACCCTGCTACAGTCACTGGCAAAACTCCCACCAACTCTGGAAGATACAGGAGGTTTTGCCAAATACAGCAACTCTCTTCAATACCATCAAGTTGACATGCAAGTGTTGAGACAAGATCTTCACCGGTCTCTTGAAGAGACCTTCCAGAGTCACTGTAAGAAGTGATTGCTCTTCTGGCTAAGCTTGCGATGCAATGTTCTTTAGACAACAACTTAGTCTTTTCCTGTTTCAGTGCCAACAGATGACCACTGATTAATACAACTTTCTCTCAATATTCACAGATGAGCATGCAGGAATATGAATTAATTCATGATGAGCAAGAAGATGAAAGCTGCCTACAAAAATACCGCAAACGTTGCATGCAGGATATGCACCAGAGGCTGAGTTTTGGGCCAAAATATGGCTATCTGCGTGAGCTGCAGAATGGGGAACAGTTCCTGGAAGCTATCGAGAAGGAACGTAAAACTACCACTGTCATCGTCCATATTTACGAAGATGGCATCAAGGGCTGTGATGCTCTCAACAACAGCTTGACCTGCCTGGCAGCTGAGTATGCCACCGTGAAGTTCTGCAAGATCAAGGCCTCCAACACAGGGGCTGGAGACCGCTTCTCAAATGAAGTGCTTCCCACTCTACTTGTCTATAAGGGTGGGGAGCTCCTGAGCAATTTCATTAGCATTTCAGAACAATTCAATGAGGAGTTTTTTGCTGTGGATGTGGAGTCTTTCCTAAATGAGTATGGGCTGCTACCTGAAAGGGAGCTTTCAGCACTGGGAAATGGCAACATGGATGAGGAAGATGTTGAATAATTAGAGAGCCATAGTCCTGACTGTCTCCCTTTCCTCCTCAGTGTGTTGTAAATCAATCTCAGTAACACCCATCTCATTTAGAGAAGGCTGTCTTTGCTAACTTATTTGGAAGATACATATATATAAACATGGCTTAACTAATGTTAACATTATTAATGTATGTGAATTTTACTTAAAACACATATGCTGTACATAATTATTTCTATGCCAGTCACAAGTAATAGGAAGAACAGGAGAGGACACTGATGATCTCTTGATGATCATCTCACTGATGATCTAAGAAATTAAAAAAAAAAAATTTTAAAATTGAGGACCCACGTGTGCCTCCACAAAGCACAAGAACTTCATTTCAGCAAGAACAGAACTGATCCATACAGAAAAAGTCATCTCTGTGCTCTGGAATTACGGTGAGTCATGGCTCCTCAGTTGACTTCTACTGACTTCAGTAGGAACAAGATCTCATCCAGCAGTGTTAAGGACAAACAAATAGCCTGAAGTCCTTGCATTCCTAAACGGATTAGGTATCTAGGACATTATTTTACGCTTCCACATTTAACTTGCAATATTCATGAAAACACAGAAGTTAGCTCAGCACTTATCTGTAAGTTTGTCATCCAAACAACTAACACAGACACATTATCAGCTAATTTCAGTTCATTGTTACTCTGTATTTTGAACAGTAATATTTAAAATGTCTGTGAGTTATCGAAAAAGTATGTTGTGCTTCTGTAATAAACCTGAATAAAGCTTAACAGGTCTCAAAACCTGCCATTGGAAGTGTGAAATATATTGGTAGTACATAACCTTAACCTTAAAAACATGTGAAATATTAGTAAGCACTCATCAGATATTTACTAAACTGAAAGTCTGAAGTTTTGCTAAAGGGATGCTGTTGAGAACTATAGTGTAACAATCCTGAGAAGATGACATGGGTAAACTCACTATGAATCTTCCTCTCTCTGTAGGTCTAAAAAATCCACCTCCGCCAGTTCTGATATAAGACAACAAAACATCAGAAACATTTCAATGACTTCTTTTGCACATTGGCAAAGCTAAAGGCTGACTTTTACTCTGAGGATAGAAATATCTGTATCTTACTCAGAGGAAAGAAATATTTATGGACATTGTTTTTTATATATATATATA